>NC_050194.1:28776362-28786362 GCF_008315115.2 Sander lucioperca | reverse complement strand
TATGGTTTTAGTTATTACAAAGGTTTTTTAAAGTTGTACTGTATGATGTAAAGATTGTGTATTAAGTTCATATTGTTCAGTTTATCATTTTCATTATGTTGTGTGCAAGTGGCCCACAGGCCCTATCTGTGGCCAATGACTTGAATGTGTTAATTACCTAAAGGGGTTAAGAACTATTTTGGATTATGTGTTTTTAGTTGTTACGCACCATTTCATTGTGGAATATTTTTTTCCATTTCCACTACAGACTACATCTGATTGATGCATCCAATTATTAAAATGGTCAAAAATCTCCCAGCTGAGCATACCTTCCTAGAGGGGTCAAAGCTACCCTCCACAAAGACGAGGACATGAGCTTAATATTGAGCCCTATGTGTGGTGCTACTAGATAGAAAGAATTATTGCATCAGGCAAGTTCCACCAGTTAAAACAAACAAAAAGCAATATAATATATGAGGGTGGTATATGATCAGGGCGTGGTGGTATATAGGGCATGGGTGGGTGCGGATGCTTTGTATAGTATATTTTCCTGCTTTTTGGGCCTCTGCCAATCACATGACTGACTCAGCCAGTCTCTCTCTCGCCCCCGTTCATGGAAGCCTTGGTACAGTGAAATATCTCATTAAGTTCAAATCAATTGCATCTTTAATAGAAGATATATAGCAGAGAAATGCTTAAGATCTGATTGTGGTCATTTAGAAATTGTGTCTCTGTGACATAGTTTGTCCACCAGAGAACACTGCCAAGTTTATTTATACACTGTGAAATGTCCCGCTCACTACATATCTGGGTCACTATTCTTTTATTTTTAAGATAATTTTGTTGGGCATTTTAGGCCTTTATTTATATAGGACAGCTGAAGACATAAAAGGGGAGAGAGAGAGAGAGAGAGAAGGGGAATGACATGCAGCAAAGGGCCGCAGGGCGGAGTCGAACCTGCGGCTGCTGCTATAGAGGAGTAAACCTCTATATATGGGTGCCTGCTCTACCAGGTGAGCTCCACACAGCATTCCGGGATGGAAGAACAACGTGCTCTGGTTTATTGGCATTTTTTTAAACCAATCACAATCGTCATGGGTGGTGCTAGTCACCGGAAAAAGCGGCGGTGCTTCTGCTAAATAGTCTCAGGAAGGAACTTGTTTTGGTGGAACATGTGTACGTTCAAAAGTAGTTTTAGTCGTGCAACAGAAAACTCAGATTGGACAGATAGTCTAGCTAGCTGTCTGGATTTACCCTGCAGAGATCTGAGGAGCAGTTAACCATAGTCCTCACAAATCCACCAGAGTTTAGAACGCCAACACAAAGGAAGCCCAAGGCAACGGAAATCTGGCCTAAATGGGTGAAATCCAGCCAAATTTCCGTCAGCAGCGGAGCAATCCCGGAAGTGGAACATCAAGGA
This sequence comes from Sander lucioperca, assembly GCF_008315115.2. Lineage (NCBI taxonomy): Eukaryota > Metazoa > Chordata > Actinopteri > Perciformes > Percidae > Sander > Sander lucioperca. The sequence goes on along the minus strand of NC_050194.1, from coordinate 28,784,963 downwards.
TATTGACTAATGCTGTCACTACGCAGCCTTTGTAGCATTAATGCGTGATTAATGATGTTTATGTGGATTGGACTGATGGTGTGTGGTTCAATGCTTATGAGCCCTGCTCACACAGCCCGTTTGAACGTTTGACACTGCCTGTAGAAACAGTGCAACAGTAGCTGTAGATTGAAGGGATGATGGTCTCAGGATTCTGACTAGTGATCTTACGGCCTCCTTTGTGTGCTGGTTATTTTTACATGTGTATGGAGGTTTCGTATAGTCTTTAGTATTTGCGTGTGTGTGTTTGTACATCTGTGAGTTCTTAGAAGAATCTAGAGATCAAAGGGCAGACTAATCCTTTCCACTGCAAGTTTACTCAGTCCATTTGTAATCGGCTGTGGTCAGCATGTGATGATGTAACGGGACGCTCATCTTTTCCTCACTGCATCTTGCTTTCTACACTGGAAATAGGGTGGTTCATGCCAAAACAAATGTAATGCAACACAAAACGAATCATTGACTTATCGTAACTCTCACAAAGAATAGTATTTTTTCTCCTTTTTTTTTCGTTGTGTAAGGAAGACTGGCAAAGCAAGCTTTTCATTGCATGGTGTAAGACGTGGAGCAGTAGTGGTAGGGTGCACATCCCCACCAGTGAGGTGCAGGGCAAAAAGGGGCTGGATACAACTTAAAAGAATGAGGTGCCCGCACTCTACTAATTCTCCCATACGTTTATGGTCTAAGATGTGGCCTGTACAAACAAATAATGGCTTGTGTTTACAATAAAGTCAGCCGATATGACGATATACAGGAATATTTGCTGTATTTATCAGGAGTCTCAGTGCTTTAGTGCTTAAACTAAACATGACTAAGAACACTCCATTCAGTAAAAGAATTGACTAAACTGTTTGAAATGGTTCTAGATAGCCCTATCCAATCACAGTTTTACATGCATATAAAAGAGCTGTGTAGCAATATGTTTTATGACTTCATACTGAAAAGCGTGGAAGTAAATGAATTAGTGCATTATTTTTTGCTGTATATTGTTAGTTGTGATTGACCCAAGTCATCGCTGTTGAAAAGCTGCATTTTGACATTGATGTAGTGGGGCTGATGATGCAGAGTGATCCAGCAAATAAGTTGTCTGGCAAAAAAAGTTGAACCTTGCTCAAATGTTGCTGCAACACAATGTCATCGGGCATTACCCTGATAACTCCAGAGCTGTAAAATCCTGTCTCATAGTATTATAAACCTGAAAAGAACACAACCTCACCAGCAACTGAGTCAGCATTCAAATTCCCTGTAACTCTAAACATGTTAGGACACCTCTGGAGCTCTCCTCAATGTTGGCAGGAATAGAAATCCTTTCCTAAATTAAGAACGCTGATAAAGTGCCTAAAACTTTAACCAAATAATGTGTGACTCTGTAAATCTTTGGTCAGTAAGGACTAAGTTTGTACTCTGAGATACTTACAGGCCCTAATTCCTAGATATATTTCTAAATATTAGATTGCATGTCTTTTTTTCCTGTCTACATGCTCAGAAATCAGATTGAATTTGTGAACGAAGAGTTCTGATGTTTGTCAGGTGTTGTAAACGTTGCGTGAGTATAGGGTAATGATGGCAGTGAGTTTCTCATTGACAGCTCATGGAGACCTACAATACTTCATTGGCCTATCTACAGTATTTTAAGGTCGCTCTCTCTCTTTCTCCCTCATTATTTTCCTCCCAGTAGCACATTTCTTTTAAATTAATGTCATCACCCCATATTGACAGATTCTAACTTTTAAGTTCTTACACTTCATGTACATAGTGTATGTGTATATATATATCTATATATATAGATATATATATATATATATATAGATATAGATATTAGTGTTCCCTCTGTCTTAATCTCTCTTTCCATGTATTTTATTGCTGCTGTCTAGGTGTGTGTGTGTGTTGGATAAATGTCAGAGTTTATGATTCAATATTTAACATTAACCTCAGTTTGGAAGGCAGTGAACATAGTGAACCGTTTATGGTCTGAATCTGAATCAACAGCTGACGGAAATTAAATTGAGGTGTCTGAAAATCATAATTTTACTGTACTTCAGTACTGTAGCACTGGTATGCTCAAACGAGGCTTGACCACCGATGACTGGGGCTCTTTTTGTCAGCTGTTAATTCTTGTTATTATTCTGCAGTGCTTAAAGCACTCAACTCCCTACACTGCTTTATTTTGCTAAACTTTGCTTTGATTTTCACTGCCATCTTTGTATATGTTGCAGGTATTTTGCAGCATCCCGATGGAACAGTCCTGAAGCAACTTCAGCCTCCACCCAGAGGTCCACGAGAGAAGCAGTTTTACAGCATGGTAATACTGATGCATTCATAACCCTCTATACTCTCACATAATCACATAAACAACAATATCAACACCTGTATAATATATACGTAGGGCTCATTTTGTTCAGTTTATATGTATTTATAAACATAAAAGCAAGTGTTTATTAGCGTTATTAGCATATAAAATGTTCAAAATCTGATTAAGAATAAATATCTAGGTGAAAATCCGATCATAATAATACAATTTGCAGAACAAACACTCTGTAGTTTCACCATTTCTTTAGTGCATGAGCTGTCTGAGCTGTCACCATAACAGTTGAAAATAAGTGTAGTGTGAAAAATCAAGCTTTTCAAAAGCTTCAGAAAAAAGTGGAAACTATTTTTCAATTGAAAAACTTGGCGGGGAGCTCCTTGCACTGGCGCCACGGAGGGAAACACCGTTAATCTGAACACACTGCCCACCCAAAATAACACAGCTCAGCTAGTTTCAAATCGGCAAAACGTCCCTTTAAATACTGTATAATACAATAATACACTTTGCATTTGCTACCATTGCTTTGGTTACATAGTCAATTGATAAGAGTTAGTCTAGAAAAAGGTTTTCAGTTATTTTCATCAATGATTACATTGTTGATTCTTTTCTGTAAAATGTCAAAATATATGCTGTGTTTTGTTCCGACCAACAGTAAAAAAGCTAATGAATATACACAGAACATCTTTAATTTGAGGCATTTTTGTTTGATGAAGTACTTCAGTCTTACATTTTTTTTGTCAACCAAGTTGATATTGGGGTGCCTGGATAGCTCACCTGGTAGAGTGTGGGCCCCATGTACAGAGGCTCAGTCCTCGTCGCAGCAGCTGCAGGTTCAATTCCGACCTGCGGCACTTTGCTGCATGTCGTTCCCCCTCTCTCCCCTTTCACGTCTAAGCTGTCCTATCAAGTAAAGGCCTAAAATGCCACAAAGTTGACATTGCAATTCCTTGTTCAGCATCACATTACATATTGTATTTTTCATTCATATAATTTATTTGTATTACGTTATATCATTCTTTGATACAGTATTACACCACTTCTCATAATGCAGTAATGAAATAGACTTTTGTAAGGTCTTTCGCCGTGTATTTAGAGCTGTAAATATGTTTGTATGAGCATTTACCTCTATTGTGACTCACCTACTGACTTATTGTTGAAGAGCACTTTCAACACAAAGTGTATGCACGGAGAAATGTGAATTCTTGATAATCAGTGTAGATATCAGACATTCCATATGGGTCTATGTAATCACAAAGTGTCACATGTGTGTCCATGGCTTCAGAGCTTCAATGTCTGCTTTAGAGCTTAGCAGCACTGTCAGCCTCAGCAAGTCTCAAACAAACAGGAGTGAGTCATGGTATCATGTCCGGCTGTCTCCTGACCTAATCCCAACAACACACACATCTCACACTGACCTGACATCCTGCACAGGCCTGGACATCTAGCAACTACAACAGGACATATTAAACAATCTTATATTGTATATGTGAAAACGGCTGTATGTCGTGCTCAACTTTCACCATTGTCATGCCACTAAATTCAGATTTTCACTTTTCATCAGAATTGTTTTCTCATCGGGGTAGAAAAGCCTCAGAAAGAAAAAGAATTAAATTGAAACTTTACTGCATTTACCCTGTATTAGTGATGAAATGATTTAGTTGATTTATTAATTAGTCGACCAACAGAAAACTAACCAGCCACAGCTTTGAATCATTAATTAAGCACACATGCCAAATGGTTGCCAGACCCCCCCCCCATCATTTGTTCAGTGATTCACATAAATTATCATCTTAATTGTCTTTTGGCTTTATGACTGTTGATCAGACAAAACAAGCATTTTGGACTGGACCCTGGACTCTGGGAACTTGTAAGGGATGTTTTTCAGAATCTTTTGACATTTGAGGCTAAACAATTGATTCAGTAATCAAAAAGTAACCACCAGATTAAACCATAATGAAAATAATCATTAGTTTCAACCCTACCCTAAATACACAGTATCCAACTGACCTGTATGTACTGTATTGTGTGTGTGTGTGTGTGTGTGTGTGTGTGTGTGTGTGTGTGTTAAATAATTGCCTAAAAATAACAGTGTGACAAAGTTATTGCATAACGCCAAGATTACCGACTTGCTCATCGATCACCATCATTGCGTGTGTGTTTGTGGGTGTGTGTGATGAAGTGTATGATCGTGTCATTTCTACAAAATCTTTACTTAGTATGATGTTTCTTTGATTATGTCAACAACTCCATAGAAACCATGCAAAGCGTGATACAGGTAACTAGAGAATGTTACTCATTGTCTCCTCTGTTGATTTTGTAGTGGCGGCCCGCCATGGCAAAATTTCTTCCGCCACGGTATAAGAAATAGGGCAGACGCACAAGGTTGCCTTTTACAAGATCCTGCCGACATAATGCAGTTGGCTGCCGCTCACATTGCAATTTAACAACAAGTAGAACTATTGAGAGGTTACTGGGCCCGTCCAGTTTAACTCCACATACTGTTGCGTTGATGGAGTTTATTGTCAAAATGTTTGCTTTCTTCCAAGTCGACTATTAAACGACCAGCTCCACCAAAAACATCACCGCGGGAGATGGCTTTGAAACGCAGACACCAAAATCAAGCTAAGAAATAAATAACTATGGCTAACATTACAGGAAACATAAACAGGCTAGCTAGCTAACTGTTATCTCACGACGTGACTTTTTGCCCGAAGACAGCGTTGTGGAGAGTGAAACGGGAGACTAGAAAAAGGCGTTCAGGTAGTGTGTTGTTAGGATGGCAACAGTAAATCATAGGCTCCTGTTATCTAAAAGATATTCAATGTAATGGCTCAATATCTAAATGATTTCGACAATGTGGATGAGGTCGTTATAATTGGATGGCCTGCAGCTTCAAGCACAATTCGTTTGGTTACAAGCGTTACATTTTGGAAGATAGACGGGATTCTGAACAGCGATGCACACACACACACACACACACACACACACACACACACACACACACACACACAGCAGAGGTGTGTTATAACACGCAGCACATGCACCTGACTGGGAAAGATACCGCTACGCTCGTTACTGTAAGTAGGCTACAATAAAACCTAAAAGTGAATACGTATCAATACCCACTCACCTGTCTACAGGCATACACGTGTAGGAAGCCATATATTTCAATCTGATCTGTCTGCTCAGTCCACTCTCGTCCACCGCGCGCTTTTACACAAACACAGCTCTACTCTACTCTAAATAGCGAATTTTGACAAACAAGCTAAAACAAAAGATGTCAGTCTAACCCTAACCCTGCTGTTTGGACAGACCTGCCCCCACTGCTAAAAACAATCCTAAAGGAAACACTGTTACTAGTTGACTGCTTGTAGTTCAATGCAATTCATCCCCAGACATCATCTGACAAACAGCTCCTGTTAGGTCCTACCAAACAGTATTCATCCATAGTGATGCCGGCTAGTTTCACTTTCACTCCTATATTTTTTTTATTTCAATTGCAAGATGATCCTAGCAGAGCCGGTAACATTTACATATAAATATCAATTGACCCTGTGTTTACTTTCTTCACTGAGACAGACGAAATGAAAAGACTCCGTCCATTAAAGCTCAGCTTTGGGAGGGGAAGAGATACGGGACAAGATGAGGAGACTGAGAGAAAAAGAAAGGGAGAAGGTGATTGAGATGAGAGGAAAAACAGGTACTTCAAACTGAGCTCAGGATAGAATTAGCATTCTGTCTCCGTGCATGATCCAATTTAAACCACAGAGATACATATGTTTTTTAGTCATTACAGTGGAACCTATAGGCTCAATTGACTGAGCCTTAGTACATGGAGCGCACGCTCAACCAAGTGAGCTACCAGGGTGACCCAGAATTTGTATATAATTTTACTTAATTATTTTTAATATACTTTGGCAGGAGAAACAAGGTAGGAGTTGCAGAGAAAGGGATTGATTAGATTTCAGTGGTGTATGTACTGTGAATTTGCCTTTACCAGAACACTTTAATTAAACATTGACAACATTCACTCTCAGGTGTTTTGTGACCCTTTTAACCTCTTCTGTATTTACCGATTGTGGTTTGGATCATTTGTGTTTAACCTGAGTTTCATTACTGTTTCACAGATCAGTTATGCTACTGCCCACTGACATGATTTTAAAGCTATTGTTATCCAATTTTTGCTCTCCAAACATCAACAGCACATATTTAGATCAGGGAAATCAATTTCATGCCCTCGAACCCCCCCCTGCTGAGTTTTTGGACCTTGGTATTTCTAACACCCTGCATATGACCATGTGTGTGTCTTAGGTGTATGCAGAGGACTGCTGTGATCCATGCCTTCTGCAGCTGCAGAACCATCTACCCAAGTACTACGGGACCTGGTCCTCTCCTGACAGCCCCAATGGTAAGAGCCTGAACTCTGTGTGTGTATCTATTAGGGGTGTGAATCTTCCGATTCGATTGCAATTATCCCGTCAACGATTCAAATCGATTCGATATCACGATGCATCACGATGCGTCACCTCCTCCATATTATTATATATGGAGGAGGTGAACACAGCAAACAACAGACCGGAAAATCAACTAGTAACATCAGTAGGCAATAATCGATTATGGTCTGTCACTGCATCGATGCAGAATCGTCCGCATCGCAATGCATCAATGCAGTGATTAATTTCAACACCCCTAGTATCTATCTCCCTCTTACCCGAGTCCCAAGATTTAAAGAAAATCATAATTTTGACATATTATTTGGCATAACATAAACAAACAGTCTTGAATCTTCACCTGCGGTCAAGATGTATTCTGAGCAGGACATTTTACATTTGAAAACTAAACATGTCAGTGTTCTCTGGTGGACATACCAGATAACCATGTCACCAGATTTAATGGAGACACTAAATGATCCAACCCAGTTTGGCATTTTTGGCCTGCATTTTCTTGTTATATACAGATATATCTACAACAAGCGATAAACCTAACTATTGGTCTAGGTCTGCTGGTAATCTCTCTGATCCAGTGTATGCGGAGTCAGGCAACTCTCAATGGGACAACTGGGTAAAAGCCCCATCAGTTTCACTTGTAGGAACAATGGTACTGGTGCAATTTCAGCTATATTTACAGCAGGTTAAACAAACTATTCAGTAAAGTCCTCCCACATTACACTGTAAACATTTCTCTCATAAATGAAGATATTAACATGCAGTTAATAGTCAACGAGAACCTCTGTCATATCATATCTGAAACGTTATTAGAAATATTGACTGTTAGATACAAATTTTAATAAAAAGGCAACATCAGTCTCATACGAACAACCTAGTACAACTCCATACCACAGAGCATCACTTCTGTTTCCGTGCCTCTGCTCAGACCTGTACCTGAAGCTGGAGGATGTGACCCGACGCTTCGTCAAGCCGTGCATCATGGACGTGAAGCTGGGCCAGCGGAGCTACGATCCATTCGCCTCGCAAGAGAAACGGGAACAGCAGATCAGGAAATACCCACTGATGGAGGAGATAGGCTTTCTGGTCCTTGGCATGAGGGTGAGTTTGAGCTGTTTTGCTGGTGTGGAGGATCTTTAATCTACCAAGCTAAGGATTTCCAAACTCTGAGTGGGGTTTATATAATATTCTTCTGCTTTAACAAAATGTTATTTACACAATGAGATTTTTGATAAATAATGATGACAAATGTTGCTTTAATGATTAAGTGGGTAAAGGCAATATAATAGAAAAGGTAGAACAGTCTGGTAAGTTCAGAAAATGACATCACTTTACTGTAATGCAGCCTTTAAAACCAGGAAAAGACAACACTTAATACTATAACGATATTACGATATTCAAAATCTAAGACGATATCTAGTCTCATGTAACGATATCGATATGATGCCCAGCATCTTTATATACTTTATTAGTTAAACTACATTTTACAAAACAATGTACAAATATGTCAGTGCGCACAGACAGAAATAACAAAAAAATGCATATAATTAACAGACCAAAAGGTGCAATATAATAAGTATATACTAACTCAAATCCTTAAGAAAAGTTATAAATAAAGTACAGTTTTCATAGCCCTGATCTTTTGGAAAACTGAATTGAATGAAAATACTTCTTCAGCTCAATACCCCACCCATAGTAACACAATAACAGAAGTAATTGATAACACCTTTCATACACACAGTGATGAACAACATGAGATACTGTTGAACAGCCTTGAATGGGTCAATGTTTAACCCATGTGATATGTGA
>NC_050194.1:28591362-28768862 GCF_008315115.2 Sander lucioperca | reverse complement strand
AAGATTATGATTACTTACGCTGTAATAAAAGATTTTATCACCCTTAATCCCAACTCAAGGTCCACTCACCAGCTTTTTCCAGAGATTTCGGCAGTGTCACACATTTTACATCAGTTGTGATGGTGATTGACCTGTTGACATGGAAGCTTAGTAGCTGTTATGATTTCACCCTTAGCCATCCAATGCTTCTACTAAAACAAAGGAGCGTTATGACGACTGAAATTATAAGCACAAATTCCTAATGGATCAGGCTTCATATGGCTGATACAGCCATTCACAAATTCCTGGATCAGGCCCACTCCCGATCCTGTGGATTGGATTCCATTCTCCTGCACAAATGGGGTTCATCAGCAGATGGAGTTTGCTCATTTGTCATGGAGTTGTCGATGTACAACATCAGTAGCTGTTCTGATTTCATCAGTTGCCCTGTGGATTGGGATTGGGTCCTCAGGATTCCACAGGATTTGGGCCGGTACCACTGGTTTTGAAAAATTATATATGATAAAAATTGATTTTAGGTTTTCTGTGAACTTAAAAAAATCAGCGATAAAGAGTTTGGTGTGCGTTTTGGTTAAGATGAGGTGTACTCTACTGCAGTAACCGTTGGACATGTTAGCACGATTAAACTTCATTCTGCTACTTATTCGCATCCTGGGCATCCACTGCCCTAAACTGGATTTGGACCATTTAAGTTTACAGTACACTTTTAAATTACAAACAAACCAGGGCTGGGAAACAGAAGTCTGAAGAAGAAGTTTTTTTTGTTGGTCTCCATTGAAACCAACAACTGAACATTTCAGAATGGCCTCTGGAAGTGTGTGAGCATTGGCTAAAACTAGAAGTCTGGTGAATGTTGAGGTTTAAGTCGGGTCGTCCTTTTGTTTTTGTTTAAATCCCTGTCTACAGGTATCTAACTCAGGTAAATTTACTGTAAGGAAAAAAAAAAGACTTAATATTGCTACTATTACCCTGTCAGCAAGATGATCCTCATGCTGTCTGGTTGTTTAGTTCTAAACGATTGTTTTATTGAGTCTTATGCAATGTTTAGTTTATCTCATGATTGTCCTTATCTCATTAATGTTGACCTTCGAGTCATGTTCCTTGCGTGTTGTATTATCTTTTACCATGGCTGTTGTAATCGTTGTACATGTTCGGGCCCCCGTTCTGAGAGCCTGTGCTCTCTGCTGTGTTTATTCCAGTTATTTGGTGTCCCCTCTCTTTCTGCTCTTATATTGCTGATATCATACATTGTGCTCACAATTCTATTTATGTTTTAAAACCTACTTATATCAAAAGGTAACATTGCTAATGGTTTAGATGTCAGTGCCATGGGCTAGTATTAACCATGAGCTATTCTATGATTTAGTTATTGATGATAAGTTATTATAATGTAATTCATTGAGTTATGGGCCACAATAGTGAAATCAACCATTTCCCTTCCCAAATTCTGGAAAGATGATTGTTTGGAAGTGTTTTTTTTGTGGGGTGTAACACTGTATGACACATGATGTGTTGTGATTGGTTATCATATTACCAAGCATGATAAAACCTCCCTAAGGATTTTAAGATTGTAGTAAAAAGATATTTGAAACATGCTGCTTAAATGCGAGTCGACTGACAGACTCACCAGAGAGGGACAGGATGCTAAAGAGAGGAAGACTCACCAGAGAGGGACAGGATGCTAAAGAGAGGAAGACTCACCAGAGAGGGACAGGATGCTAAAGAGAGGAAGACTCACCAGAGAGGGACAGGATGCTAAAGAGAGGAAGACTCACCAGAGAGGGACAGGATGCTAAAGAGAGGAAGACTGACCAGAGAGGGACAGGATGCTAAAGAGAGGAAGACTGACCAGAGAGGGACAGGATGCTAAAGAGAGGAAGACTGACCAGAGAGGGACAGGATGCTAAAGAGAGGAAGACTGACCAGAGAGGGACAGGATGCTAAAGAGAGGAAGACTCACCAGAGAGGGACAGGATGCTAAAGAGAGGAAGACTCACCAGAGAGGGACAGGATGCTAAAGAGAGGAAGACAGCAAGCGAATGGTTTCATGTTTTTTTTCTGTTTTGTTTCGGCTTGGCGCAAATGGGCAGAAATGTCAGAGTACTGGTTGCTAGCAAAACAGAAGTCGGCAGGTCCTTTTTACACTTATCTCAGCTTGAGACAGTACAACTGATTATTTTCAGCTTTTGGGGGTTTGTCATATTTGGTAGGGTTGACTAATGTGGGTTTTTAGGCTGATCCACAGACTGATGCTGTAGCTATTCTGAATACATTTGATGAAGGTTTAGTGAAACTGTATTAAGACCAAAGCTTTCCATTGAAACCAATGATTGATTAATCTGTGATGAACTCACAAAGGCCCATAGCAGCCTTGGTTGCTACAATATTTTTTGTATTTTCTTGAGATAACGTCATCTTTTCTTGCAATCATGACTTCATTATCTCCTTTACTCCAGGCAACACAAAAAAATGGCCTTCATTAGCAGATTTGGTTATGCATATAAAGTATGCAAGCCAGTCTCCCTGAGCAAAGCAGAAGTACCATTTAGTAGTCATTTTATGGATTTCAAGTCAGTTCACTAACTTATTTCATACCAGGCAGGGGAATTTAAAGGGGCTGTACTCGACATTCAGAACATGTAATAGTAAGCAGTAAACAAATGTTTGCTATGTAAAGATATAGTGGAGTAAAGGCGTTCTGAGCAGAGAATGAATCCACACTCCCTCTCTGTGTTGTAATCCAACTTTCTCTGCTCTTTGATTTTATAGGCGGTCCGGCGGGAAAAAAACGTTGGTTCACAAAATGTGAGATTGAATTCACAGCCCGCTGTTTTTTTTCTCCACTATTTCGAGTACAGCCCCCTTTAAAGCTTTAGTGCATAACTTTTTGATATTAATAAACGTCTGTTACATTCAAGCCATTGCCAGATGAGTTGCTACAAAGCTAATTAAGAATATCAGCTCCACACAACTCTCTCTGGATTTCTCAGTGTGACTATGTTCAGAAGATTGTGGCGTCCGGTGACTTTCCCGCGCAGAAACTCAAGTGAAGATAATGACCTCTTCTGAAGAGTCCATCATGTTTTTTTAATCCTCCGTGTCCTCCTTGGCTACTAGCAACTGTGTGGAGGAGGGGGGGGGGGGCCGTGGGGCATGTGGACGCGCCGACAGTGTTGTTGTCATTACTTAGAATTCCTCATGGGGGAGACAGAAACTACGCACTATAGCTTTAAAGAGTCCATATACAGTATATTTGGTAATATGCAGCTCTAAAACATAATAGAAACTGAAAGTTCGACTGCATCTTTTATAGCAAGTGTTACAGATGGACACCACTAAAGACGTTAAATAACTTTAGAACCTCACCTGATCTGCAGTCTGTCCTATACATTAATCTAACCCTACTTTCCAATGTGATGACAGCAAATAAACTGTTGTATCACACCCTAGGGCAAGACTTTTTATTGATTTCATTATTTACCTTCTGAGAATCAACCGTGTGTTTTTAAGATCATTTGCTGTAAATTGTTTTCACTTCATCATCCTTCAGTGCTCAGCAGTTGTTTTGTGTGTGTCTGCTCTCTACACTGACATTGGAGCTGTCCCTGCTCCAGTAAGGCACAACCCCACTTTGATTTGAACTAATAATATGCACAGGTCTCTTCTGTTTATGTAGCTTGTAATATATGAATATAATGAACAATATGAAAATCCTGATCTTTTGTAAATGAACTTGATTAAATTGTATTATTATTTTTAATCTGAAACAAAACAGACTGCTAACTACTAGATTATAATATTTTCTCTGATGTTTTTCATAAAATTGATCATTTGTTTGAAGTAATCAACGTGAAGGAGTCTTTTAAAGGATGTTTACAGGAGTTAGAGAATTGATGTTTTATCACTGCCTTATTTTCTGTTGATGTCTCCTCATCGTCTCTGTGTTTTGAATATTGATTATTGATCATTTGGGCAGCTTTGTGAATCTCCTCTGTGTTTCTAGCCTGTTGTGTCACGGCTAACTAACAAAAACCATATCATGCATTTGTGTACAGGGCATTGTTAATGGAACTGGTTTAATGACTGACTCATAGTGATGAAACCTTTGACTTTATCTCCATTAATATCAGTGTAAACATCAGAAAATCAGCCAACGTTACTGAGATATTGTATTTCAGTGTAGGTGGGCAGATATCCCATCAGCACATCCACTATGTTCCTCACATTATACTTAATATTTAGGACCACAGAAGGGTTTTTATTACATATACGGTAATTCCTTCTTTACATTACAGCTGAAGCAGAACATAGTGTGTTATATTGCTGAATATGTTTTTTCCATTGTATCTGCCTTTTACTGTATTACAGTTGTGTTTAAATGCAGACTGATTTGGAAAAAGTCTGGATCACTGAATTACCACACGACAGTCACATTACCAAAATAAAAGCAGACAAGCTGTTACTGTGGAGCCCGGAGTGTGCCATCGGTAGAATGAAAGGCTTTTACAGTGTATGTAATAATTATTGTTCTATCAGTTGGTCAAATTATCAATTAAAAATGTATTACAAACCAATTAATTTAAATGATTCTGAATTATTTGACCTTATTCTGTCTTTAAATGTAATATTTGTTGGATTTTAAAATGGAATTGCAACATTTATTTTAAAGGGCTTTTACATTTTACATGTGTTAAGCCATTTATTTATTTGTCTGCCTATCATATTCATGCTGACATCCATTGATAGTTTTCAATGAATTTTTTCGCCAATTGAAATGAAACTTACTGAGCAGCAGAAAGAGCTCTGATTGGCCCATTATGTGTTGGCAGGAATCGGACCAATCAGAGCTCCCGCTTAGTTGCTTAGTGGCTCATTTTACAATACAGTGATGAAATGAAAACTCAGTGTTACAGCAGGAAACAAATGCATTGTGGAATAAACAATTTTTTTTTTTCTTTCTCAAAACAGAAAAAAAAATCAACATTTTAAAATGTTATTTTGTAATTCCATTTTACATTCATCATTTGGAGACAGAATAAGGACATTGTATTATAAATTGGCAATGTATAGTTTTTGGAAAGGGTACATTAATTAATTAGTGATTATAATTAAACACTGCAAAGGTCTATCATTGTCTCAGTGGCACAGTCCAGGCTCACTGGACCTTCTTCACAGCAGACATGTTGACTTGTCATAGTAGGAAAAGCACAGCTGAGATTGATCACCTTAACGATGGCTCAGTTCCATCTAGTGTCCCAGCAAGATATTTCAGTGAGTCAGCATGAACATTACCAGGACCTCTCCTAAGTGGAATACAGCCATCATTACTGGTCTGAACACACCTGTGCTGTTCCTACTCTGACATGTCAACATGTCTGCTGTGAAAAAGGTCCATCCATCTAAAGGACTGTTTCAGTCTGCACTTGATTTTCATACCACAGCGAAGTGAACAGATACCAATGGCTGCCTGGAAGGTAGAAGAGGACAAAATAATGATACAAAGTATATGCAATTTGTATTAAATTGGTTAAAAAAATGCATAAATACTAATATGGTCATTTATACCCTTATTAACATCTGTACGTATTAGGGATCGACCCATACTGGTTTTTCAAGGCCGATACCGATTATTAGTCGTTAATGAAACTGATAACCGATATTTGGAACCAATATGCATTTACAGTGAAAATTAAAATCTTTAAGTCAAAATTAAGATTTTGGAATGTTACAAACTCCAACACAAAACTTTGTTTAAATGATTTAAGCAATTATTTAATAAATGAGAAACTTTCACCATAATCCCTAGTAACAGAGTCAGAAACACTCTGATATGATTGTTTATTAAGAAGTGAGGGTTTGGTATGGGTTTAACATCTATTGATTCTCCAAACAGTGTATCTAAACCTAAATAAAGAAGTTGATTTTAGAAGTTTATTTTGGGCGCCTGGGTAGCTCAGTTGGTAGAGCGCGCGCCCATATATAGAGGTTCACTCCTCGACGCAGCGGCTGAGGGTTCGACTCTGACCCGTGGCCCTTTGCTGCATGTCATTCCCCTCTCCTTTCATGTCTTCAGCTGTCCTATAAAAAAGGCCTGAAATTCCCAAAAAATGATCTTATCTCTATACAGACATATACAACATGAGTATGCAGTATCAGTGCAGATGTGTTCTGACTTTTCACCACTGATGATTAGGATGTAAAGTGTGAGACTGATTAGATGAGAGGTCAGAGTGGAGCTGTTAGGGCTGACTGCACGCTGCTCTCTCCGCTCTACTCGTCTGTTTACATGTGAACTGCTAGTTAAAGGTCTCTTACTCCTGGTTGTTGGTACTGGGCCAAACTTATTTTTCCTCTTTTGCTTTTATTTGTCTCTCATGCACTGCAGACAATGGAATAGCCAATTCATGGCATCTGTTTTACAAATGTTTTTCTCATGTAAACAAAATCTCTAACAGTAGGGTCGGGCATCGTTTGGATTTGAACAATTCTGATTCCAATTCTAATTCTTCCTTTTGATTCTGGTTCTTATCGATTCTTGATTCTGATTCTTTGAAGGGTGGAGTTGAAACGGGTCACATGCTTAATTCACAGATAAGAGGAACATTTTACCAGGCTTTTTCAACGTAAAATAAAGGCACACTTTAGAGCACCGCTTACTGTGCTCCATCGCTGCAACACCACAGGCGCCTGGAAGATCGCTGGCTGCTACGGAAACCAAAACTTACGCGTGTGAAATTTGGAACTGATGATCCGATTCAAAACGATTCCAAGAAAAGAACCGGTTCTCGATGCCCCATCCTACTAACCAGTTTCTCTCCATTAAAGGACCCTAAAGGTGGTTTGACGTGTTTTAAAACCATGAGCCACAAATCATGTGTACTGTACATTAGTGCCAGCCATTTTCAAAGCATACTGTTCACAGTACTGTAAAATCTCATAACCACTTATATTAAATAATCTCTTCTTTTGGCATGATTCCTGTTATGAGATCCATCAGCCAGTATCAGATCAGTTCAACCTAAGTACAGTAATGTAGTTTATGTAACTTGAAATGATGAGTGGACTAAATGTCCCACTGATTCACTTAATTTGTCACATTTATTATCAATTGTTTTAGAAACATTGCTAACTTACTTTTGTTATACTTCCTGAATTGTATTTGCTTTAAAAATCCCCCAGAAAGTAGTTTTTTTAATCATTTGGAGGAAGTTACATGATGGAGGCTGCTGTGCCAAATGAAATCAAGCTCAGTTAGAAGCTGCATATTCCAAACCAGATAGAGTAAATTAACTGAGGTGAATATTCAAAGCTGTGACAATAAATGATTTCAAAAACAACAAAAAAAGCTATAGATTACTCTAATTTGGAGGAACTCAACGAGAGAAACCCTGAGAGTCTTATCTTGAGTATCTTAGAACTTACAGAACTTTGTTACCTTGAAAGAAGTGACTGTCCCATCACTTTTTCATTTGTTTTAGATTGATATCTTTACTTCATTTCAGTACATTTTAAAAATCATTACAGAGACTTGCTGCAGATACTTTCGGTAAATATTTTGTCCCTTTTACGTTTCATCAGTTAACTTTTGTAGGTGCAGCAACTTTAAAGTGACTGCTGGTGAGTGTTGATAGCACACGGCCACGGCATGAAGGTCAGCCGTCAGTCTAACACCTGATGGGACGCTCTGAACAATGGACAGCAGTACTAAAACACACCATCTGAGGAAATGGGGTAAAACATGCCAAACCAGCATTATGCTTCCTTAATGGGGTCCAGGAAGAAAAACAAAGTGAAGAGGGGGGGAATGGAAGACAAGTGTCTTCTAGGCCAATCAGCCATTAGACTTTGCTTGTTTGAGCTTTGAGCTGGGTTATTAATGCTGCGTTTATGTCACATGGGAAGAACCATCTCAAAAGTTCACATAAGCAATGATCATATCTTTCACTAGATTCAGTGTTGTAATGTAACGAATACTTCGCTATTGTACTTTAATAGAATTTTCACGTATCTGAAACTTTTCCTCCACTACATTTCCCCTGAGCATCTTAGTTACTCATTATTACAAAATAAAATCAGAAGAAATTTATTACACTGGAAAAAAGCAGTTTGGCGAATCATTGCACCTAAATCGCCAAGATAATGCTCCATTCCTGTTGGTTTGTTGCCAAGCCAAAACATAGGCCAAAACTAGAGCAGAAGAAGAGGAAGCATAATGACTGATAGTGTCATGGAAGCACCTGGTGCAGGCTCTGTCGCCATGGTAACAGACGATGATCACCCCGACGACAATGGTGATGAAGATAACGTTACACACCTATGGCCATAAAGTTCATAATCAAAGTTTTTTTTTACTTTTACTTCTACAGTAATACTTAAGTACATTTAATATCTGAAAATTACTTTTACAGTAAATATCGCATACTTTAAGACTTTTACTCAAGTAATATTCTAAAAGGAGACTTTAACTTCTACCAAAGTCATTTTCTGGTAAGATACTTGTACTTTTACTGAAGTATGGCTTTCCAGTACTTTATACAAGACTGCAGTTATCAGAGTTGTTTACTAACCTAAGCTGCAGTCACCAGTTCAAAGCTGAGATGAACTGCATTTTCTAAATATATATATATATATATATATATATATATATATATATATATATATATATATATATATATATATACACTGTCTTACCCGTCTGACAGAAATGCAGCATTGGGGAAAGAAAAGAGTTTCATGCACACATTTGACTGAAAAAGCAAAAGTACACATTCAAAAATGGGAATGAACTTGAATCATCTGCTGACAGAAAGACGTCCAACACATGGAGCTTCTAGAGGAACTGAACCTGATCTGCCCTGTTGGGCCCTGTAATGTAAAGTCAGCTCTTACTTAAATCCTCATTGTGGATTTTACCCAGTGTTTGTATTTTGATAGGCTATACTGGATTTAACATGTCTTACAAATGAGCCTAAAGCAGAACAGGAAATATCAGTGTACATAAGGAGAGGAACTCAACAATTTAAGTCTCTCTAGACTCTACAACTACAAATCTGATACTCATTATTTTTTCAACAATAAAAATATGAATCAAACTGTTTGATGACCTGCCTCATTTCTGTCCTTTTGTATTTTGGATCGTTTTGGTTTGTGTTTCTGCGTTCTTTGAGTGCTTTCTATGTCAGATTTCCAACCATTGTGACACATCAGTGTCTCTGTGGTGAGTCCCTGATATCACTGCTTCAGTCCAACGGGACAAACTGCTCCTTTGGCTTCCAACCCTAATAGGTGCCAGATAGGGGAACTATGTTGGATGTTGACCTGTATGCGGATTCTTTTTACAACTTAACATTTACCTTAACCTTTAATAAGCATGTGAATGTGCCGACCGGCCAGTAGTTATCTGTCCCTGAATCTGGGGGGTGGAGCTTCTGAAGGGGGGGTTGTATTTGTTTGGCAGATGAGTTCAAATATCAACTATCAGCATCAGCATTGCTACTGCACCTTTACTGGTCATAAACCACAATTTTTATTTCAGTCTACAAAGACACTTACTAAATATGATTCTAAGCATATTACTTTTTGTATCTTGCTATATTGAATTTATTCACCTTAAATATTCTAGCATCAGCATTCTACCTGGCTGACCTCTCATCAGTTTGTGTTCCCTGTCCTCTCGTTAACTATATCCTAGTATACATGTTTGTAGATTATATTCTGTGAATCTGCTGCTGACTCCAACTGGAGTCCAACACATGGACTTTATAAAGGAACTAAACCTGTTCTGCTCTGAGGGGGGCCGGGGGGAAGAGAGATGTTTCCCCTCTGAACTTCTCTCATAGTTGGATTTAATTACTCTGTATGGCCCAAAGAGGAAAATGTATCAAATATTTCACAAAAAAAACAAAGATTACAGAAAAGTATGAAAAATGAAAACTGACATCTGTAGAACTTTTTCCCCCTCTCTTCCATTTATCATCTCACGGCCCTTCAGATTTATCTGGTGACCCTTTGGAGGGGCCTGACCCCAGTTTGGGAACTGTTTAGACTAAACTAGCTTACTGTATATAAAGTAGTTTAAACTAGCTCTACCTCGAGCAGCTACAACACTAAAATACTGCATTGATGCATCCGAATGAGCAACTTAACAAGGGGGGCATTTTTTGAGTACTTTTACTTGTGGTACTTTAAATACATTTTTCTAATAAACTACTAATAGTTCTTTCAGGTGCTCCAGTTTCCTTCCACAGTCCAAACCAGGATCAGACCTTTACCCTGACACTTTAGAAGTCTCAGTCATAACGACCAGTTTGACACAATGTTCTAACATTCAGCAATTTTAGTTGCTTCGGTTTCATTTGGGTTCTAATCTGCGCCATGAAATGACCAACTTCTTCTCTGGGGACTACTAACGTTAAACTACACAACCGCACCAACTGCTCTCCCTCAAAGCATGCTGGGATAGTCTTCAGCCCTATCCTGCACTGCACAGTCCAGAGGACAGATGGATATATAAATTACAGTCAGGTTAACGTGTGGAGTTAATATAATCACTGAGCACACAGACGGAAGAATGAAATCATTGTATTATTAGTCACATAGCCTTAAGACTTTTATGACATGCCTGAGTTGAAGAATCACAACAGCTTAATTCATCACAATACAAAAATAGCATTTATACAATAAAGAAACTAATACTGTACAATGTAATGTTTCTTGGCACATTATGAATGTAAGCTGTGTTAATGTAGTGATTGCTAAAATACTGCTAAATAATAACAATTTATCAAAAAGAAAAATCTCAAAACTAAATGTGACTCATAAAAATAGACAATTGTTTTCAGAAAGTGATTGTTGTACATGTCAAATGTCTTAGTTTAACACCTATACTTTTCATATAAAAATAAAAATATATTCTTTAAAAAGGAAAAATACTGCACCATGAGCCAATTTCTCATCACAATTACTCAGCATTAAAGTGCCCATATTATGAAAAAATCACTTTTTCTGGGATTTGGGGTGTTATGTTGTGTCTCTGGTGCTTCCACACACATACAAACTTTGAAAAAAATCCATCCATGCTGTTTAGAGTGAGATACAGTTTCTGAATGTGTCCTGCCTTCAGTCTCTGGGTGAGCTGTTCAAAATCGGCACGGCTTGTGACGTCACAAGCCGAAACGAGCAGGCTAACCGCAACCATTAGCTCGTTAGCATGCTAATGCTAATGCTAACGCTAGCATGCTACCTCGTTCTCAATAGCAAAGCACTGCTACAACACACACAAGTTCACCATAATCTACAAAAGAACTACTTACATGTGCGCCCTCATTTAGAAGTCTCCCAGCTAATCCTGCCTTGTACCTGACCAAAGTTGTAGAAACAGCCTTTCTTTTACTGTCTATGGAGCTAGCTAGCTGACATGATCTACATCTGAGCTACTGGGCATGTGCAGTGCAATCAAAGATAGTACAGAAGAAGAAGAAGAAAAGAGGTCTCACTCTGTAGCTAAAACAGAGACCAGCTGAAAAGAGGAGCTGCAGCAGTGAGAGAGAGCACTGCAGTACAACAAAAATATGGTGTTTTTTGAAAATTAAACCATGTAAATCTATTCTGGTACAACCTTAAAATACAATTATGAACCTGAAAATGAGCATAATATGGCTGCTTTAAACTAATCCCTCTGTTGATAAACCTGTACAGAAACTCACTGGTTAATGGTCCAATCTCATTGACCATATAAGCATGAAATTGTAAATTAAGTGGAAAATTGTTATGCAAGTTCAAAGTCATCCACATTGTTTGGTAACTATGCGAGACCACTTGTCCTGATGCTCATTAGTGCAATGGCTATGAAGCACACAGCCAGCAGTCACTTCGCTCAGAATAAGGCACAATATACAGATTGACTTCAAACTGATCGACATGATAGTGTCAGTGTCTGAAAATGTCATCTCATTAATTGCTAAAGGTTTCCTGCAGGTCAAACATTTCAACATCCATCTGCAGTTCTAGTGTAGTGCCTCGGATCTAAAGGACTAGTCAAACATGTTGTTTTGTGCTTTCTTAATGCGAGGGAGGTGTTCCGCTGGATATCAATCTCATGTCTGTGTATTAACTACAGAATAAAGCCCTATTCACACAGGACTAGTATTACCTGGTGACCTCTAGTCATTTGTGATAATTACAGAGGTTTTCTGTGATCTTAATCCCGATGAGGTATGCGCCTCTGGTAACCCCTATCAGGCCTGGCCCAAAAAGATCCGGAACCCCGACCTAAGTGCGGTGCAGCGGCCTCGCCCTGGCCGTCCTCCGGGTACCTCCAGGTACCCAACTCTCAGGGTACATGTCAGTAAATCAAAGTAAAAGCAGGCTTCGCTTATCCCAAGCGAATGCGACACACGAAACTCAGATGTTGGGGGGGGGGGGTGATTTCTAAATCACACAAGGTCCCCAGATGATAATAATCCCGTGCGAGTAGAGTCAGGATGTGGTTAGCCTAGCTTAGCATAAAGACCGGAAGCAGAGGGAACAGCTAGTCTGACTGTCCAAAGTATTACAAAATACATCTACCCTACCAACACCTCTCAAACTGTGTTTACCTGTACATGAACTGAACTGTAAAAAAGTATTTTAATGTTTAATGCTGGATCTATTTTTCTGTGAACAGCCTTGTTGTTATGTTTACCGTCGTGTCTGTTCACTGACTGTATCTGGAAACCCGGCTATAGTAAGAGATGCAACACAGAAGTACACTGTTGTTCGTTAAGAAATAGTTCCAACACGTAAACATACAATATACACTGTGTAAATAACACAGCTTTAGTCTTGTTTGTACCTTGGACAGAGCCAGGCTATGCCATTTCCCCCTGCTTCCAGTCTTTATGCTAAGCTAGGCTAACCACATCCTGATTCCATCTCCATACATAACGAACAGGCATGGGATTTAAATCCATCTTTTCTTTTTACTCTGGGAAAGTGAATATGTGTATTTCCAAAAATTTTGAACTAGCTCTTTAAGAGCAGTGGAATCAAAAACAGTACCCAGAGATCAGACATGAAAGACATCTCATGAAAACTCTAACTCTCTAAACTCTCTATAAGTGATGCGTGAAAATCCTTTTTCCCTGCAACATGCATAACTATCCATTACTGATTTTACTGCATGTGCAAACAGATTGTTCTGTAGATTCAGGCTGTTAGATGTTCTATATAACAAAATGTTTTGGGATAGCCATGGAAATTGGAGGTGGAGGAAGACATTCTTCTTGCTGTGACTTGAGACAAGTTTTTTCAAAATGTAGTCTCTGCTCACTATAGTCTCTTCAAGGCCTGTGGGTAGTACTTGAGGAAGATTCTGTGGGCGATCTCGTACATGTCTCCCTGAGGCTTGGTCGGGTACCTTCGGCCGTTGTAAATGAATCCCTTTTCTACCTGGAAAACTGCCTGGTTGAAGGTGTCCTGCTTGAATGGTCGACCGCTGTCCAGGCACTCCACCAGGGTGTGAACAAAAAGGCCCCATCGCTGGGCATAGTAGTCCTCCATAAGGCCTCCCCACTCTTTGCTGGCGTAGTCCAGGATCTCACCACTGGGACCCCATAGAGTGAGCTGGTTTCTGGCGTTCATGTCATAGAGCTGTGCCTCCTTCTCATCTAGGGCTAAAGACCGGGCCCGCTCCAGCCATGTCCCCAACAGGAAGTTGCGGTCACTACTGAGCAAACGATTGAGTTCAGGCAAGAGATCATAGACCAGCACCCCACCTGCAGTCAGCAGCTCCGGCAGCTTTTGGTTTTGGAAGGCATCTGCGATATCCTGGTAAAAGATAGTTGTCAGGACTTGTAGGACCTGCCGAGTCACATCCACAAGATCGTACCGGAAAGTCTCCTTGGACATGAGAGATGGAGCTGCCTCAATAATCAGTTTCCAGGCTTTGTACAAATCAGCCGGGTCATACCAAAGGTCAGTATTCATGCGAAAGGAAGGCCGGCGCACCAGTGGGCTATGGTTGTGGTTTCGGTAATGTGGCACTGTGCAGTTGTAGACGCTGGCGAACAGGAGCCTCCATGCAGTGGTCAGGTTCTCTTGTGTGCTGCCGTAGCGGCGTACTGCATATAGCGACGCCCACTTTGACAAGTTGACCGGCTCCTTGCGCCAAGCCAGCTCGCTCATCAACTCGTACGTCACAGGATTCTGCTCAATGCCCTCAGGTGTCATGCCGATGCCCACCAGGGTGGAGTTCGGGAAATGTAAGGCTTTGAAGGGCCCTGAATTGATGCTCTCCACTGTGCCAAAGAATCCACTGTTGCCCCCAAAGTTCTGCAGCATACACCAGATGAAGGGCTGTCCATAGAAAGACTCTGTGTAGGAGAAAATTGGCTCGGTCTCTGCAAACAGGTCCAGCACGATCATTCTTCCGAGGGGCACTCCGTGTAGTAGGGCCTGAATCTGGGCCGGCTTCCAGAACGCTGCGTCACTGAAGAACAGCCAGCCTTGCATCAGCCAAATTGCCTGAGGATCAACTGGGGAGAAAGAAAAAAAATAGATTTGGATAAGGGACAAGAAAGGGAAAGTTCTCTGTGCTTCAATGGGGGCTGTCTGTGTAGGAGAATTACACCAACAACAGATCATACATGGGTCATCAAACTAGGGAAATTATTGTTATCGTTACCGATAATATCAGCATTCTGACAGGCACAGATTTAAAACTCGCAATGTGGACAGGATATTAGTTACCCAGACACTCACCTGCGGTCATTGAGGCAAAGACAGAACGACTGACTGCAGACAGGTAGGTGGGGTCAGAGGAGGGGGGAGTCATCTCATTGAAGGTGTCAGTGTTGTAGATGTGATCTGTACCAAACTGCTTCACCACCTGGGACAGATAGAGGGAACCCATCTGGAGGAAAAGTGGGTCACGAGGGTCTAAGATATAGGAGCATGAGAAGCTGCAGTTGAAGTGAGCCCAAGGCCCCAACCTGGTTACATTGGCTTCTGGATACAACCTGAAATACAATTTAAATATATATATATAAAACACGTGATTCTAAATAATTGCTGGACACTGATATTATTATATTCTATACATTATTACATTCAAATTAAATGCTTTTTTTTTTTTTTTTTTAAATAGATGAAAACCAATGGAACTACCTGAGTGAAGACGGACGAAGGACAGTGGTGGAAAGTAACTAAGTACAGTACATTTACTTAAGTAGTGTACAAATTTGATGTACTTATACATTACTTGAGTATTTCCACATCATGTTACTTTATACTTCTACTCCCCTACAGTTCAGAGAGAAATATTGTGCTTTTTATACAACATAACATTTATTAACATTTTACATACATAACGTGATAAGTTTATAAAATATGATGCACTGTTGTAGATTAAACTACGCAACAGTCTAAAAAAGTTAAAACCAGCTCGACCTCAATCGACTGCAACAGTAAAATGCTACACATGAATGCATCAGTAATAAGAATCCAATAATATAATCCATAATAGTATAACACACATTTGTTTGGGTATTTTTACTTTTGATACATTATGCTATATATTTGAACTTTTATCACAGATACAGTATATCAGTATCAGCATAAATGTCAGCTGATAAATAAGATGTATCAGTCGAGAAATGACTAAAAGATGTTTGACAGAAGCAGTGACTCTAATAGAAAGTTTATTTCTACACTGTAAAATGTCGCACTCACGAAATAGCTTGGTCACAATATCTCATTAACCAAATTTATCACAAATAATTGTTTTGAAACCAATTTTTAATGTCCCAAGCTGATTCTAAGGATTGGTGTTGGGGCCTATTCGGGATATTTTAACAGATTAGTATCAGCTAAAACAGTGGTTCCCAACCTGGGGTCCGGGGACCCCTAAGGGGGGCGGCAAAGATCACAGGGGGGGCGCAAGTCTTTATCTGGTTTAAGGTTGAGGTAAAAAAAAAGAAATTTTGCACATATTAAAGAAATTATGATAATACACTAGAATATATAATGTATACAAAAGTCTGTATAAAAACTATATATTTTTGTTCTTGCTTAAACTTGTAGGCAGGCTACTTAGTAGGCCAAACCTCCGGGACCTCTTAACCTGGGACCCTTGCTGTCATCAGGTCAGCTGCTAGCTGCTATCATCCTCGTTTTTCCTGCCGCCACAGCATCACTATTTTATGAATGAAACATGGCGGAGAAACGTGAAAGTGCTGATAACTCCTCTGTATCAAAAAAGAAAGTAAGGGAAAGTTACCTCAACTTCGGTTTCGGAGGGGGGGCTCAGCTTTTCTTAGACATAAGTAGGGGGGGCGCCAAGGAAAAAAGGTTGGGAACCACTGAGCTAAAACAAAAGGCAATCAAAATATACACCTCCACTGTTGCAGCGCTGCTCTCCTTTGTGGCAGTATTCCACTGCGTATCTGAGTGAAATTAGAGGGTGAATGTTAAAACGTATTTTGTGGAATGAAGCATTCAGGTAACGTTATCTGCTTCTTATTATTACGCAACCGTCAATTTCACTGGTTAAAATGAGGAACGATGCTTGCAGCAGGATATATATCAGCTGTCAATTATTAAAGCTTTAGTGCGTAACTTTGATATTAATAAACGCCTGTTACATTCCAGCCATTGCCAGATGAGTTGCTACAAAGCTAATTAAGACTATCAGCTCCACACAACTCTCTCTGGATTTCTCAGTGTGACTATGTTCAGAAGATTGGGGCATCCGGAGACTTTCCCGCTCAGAAGATCAAGTGAAGATAATGACCTCATCTGAAGAGTCCATCATGTTTTTTACGGCGGTGTGCGATCACAGAAGGCTTGTATCATGTGGACGCGCCAATAGTTTTGTTGTCATTACTTAGAATTCCTCATGGGGGAGACAGAAACTACGCACTATAGCTTTAACATTAATTCAGTGAGTACTTTGATAATTAGACGACATTATATTTCTCTGGTGCTGCCTACAAGCCAGTGGCTGTACTCAGTCAAAGATCCTTTGTGAGGGAAGAACTGGAGATCCAACACCTTCGACAGAGTGAGACATCTTCTCTAGGTAAGCAAGCGGAATACATTATGCCAATTTCAGAAGTCGCATTCTCTTGTTGAACCTTCATTCATATCAGACATCAATTCATCATCCTTATAACCCTTTGAACCAGGACCTTCAGGACTTTCAGCTTAGAGATAAGGTGTGTCAGATTTAGATTTAGATTTAGCATGAGTCACCTGAGGATTCCCTTGGGAATGTTCCCAGAGAAGGCTGGCAGCACAGGAATCATGCCAAAGGATCTCATTCGCTCTAAGATTTTAAACTGCAAAAAAAGAGCAAATGCCATGTGAGAAGATGCATTCCAGGGCAGCTGGTAAGCTGAAATTCATCAGCGAACATTTTAAATATATACAGACAATTTCACCCACAAAAATGGATGGCTTTTAAAAAGGATAAAATGCCTTTAAAGCAACATGATGTAACTATTTGACCTTATACATAACAGCCTTATTTTGGACATTGCTTGAAAACAACCCCCCAGATCAGTCAGATACCTGGAATAAAAAAACAAAGGCAACAGTAAAACTAGGACCTAAACACTCTGCACACATCATCACAGTTGGCACCAACTTCCTGCTTCAATATTGAGCTACTGTACTTAGTGTAGTTGTGTGCAACGAGGGATTATTAGCAACATTTCTGATGTGTTCACTTTTGATTTGACCTCCAAATAAAGAGGTTCTGATAAACTGGCCGACCTGGGGGTTTGTTGTCACTATGTCTTCGAGATCTCAACTATTACTTTTGTGAGTACAATGTTTTCATAAACAATGGGAATGACCTCTAAAACCTAAATTGAAGCCACTATATGTAAAATACGATGTGATAAAATAAATCTTTCCATTTTTCTGATGGCCAAAGTTTTTGTTTATTGAATAATAGGAGAGGCCAGGTGAAAGCTGCTTTCAGCCCGTTCATTTTCAGTCTGGACGTGGCCTCAGTGTTTGATGCTACCACTCGGTGGTGCCAAAGTCAAACGTGTCATGATTCTACACATAGTGGCTTCCAACTGTGTTGACAAGCATGGAGGTGGCAGTACTTGGAGGTAGAGCTGGTTCACATGCCAGGACTGTGGCAGAGGCCCACCAAGCTTGAAAACGTTTCCCATTCGGTTCCAGGCCAGAAACGCCGGGCCAGAGAAGAACTCTTCAATCTCCGACTGGTTTAACCCAAGAGCTCGGTAGACCTATAAAAAGGTACACAGCAAGTTAATGTGATGTTCACATGGTGCTGCACATATCAGTCAAGGTATGTATCATGGATCTGCTTCTTAGAGATTATTCCTGCTCTTCCTGCTCGTCTTCTTGAATCTCCCTTCTCTCAGAATCTCCCTTCCTTTCCAGTGTTTTCTCTAGGTTTGTGGAAGACTTAGGTGCACGTATTTTGCGGAGGGTTTAGGGGTCCTACCTGAAGAAAATGTTATGTTTTTCAATTAAACCAAAAAATGCAATTTCACATCATTTTGCACCATTAATTGTTACCATATCTGTCTAAAATGTCTGAAAAAGCTAGAACAGATAATACAAAAGCTTAAAGACTTGGGGACCCTACTACAACCATTAGAGCTTAAAAAAAGTGTTTTGTTATTTTTGATGCTCACATTGATTTTACATTCATTCAGCTTAGGGGGGGGCCCAAAACGGCGTGGGTGCTGCACGTTAGCCAAAAATCCATGCATTTGATCTTATTTCGCTTGTTGCTCTGAGAATAATGCATCTATGAACTTAATACAAAACAAAAGTATGTAGCTTATCCACTTAACCCCTAATTCGATATCTAGCACTTTTCTACCAACCAAATGAGATTTTAAAAGCACAGAAGTGTTTGAGGTTACATCTGTTCCAGAAATCAGGCTTAGGAGGAGCCAATAATGGTACAGTACATTGATACTAAGAGCTGTTTTATCAGCGTCCCAGTGGTTAAATGTACCTTTTGTAAGGAATATCATCACTAAAGCATGATTTATACTCCTGCGTAAAATCTGAGGCGAGGCTAAGTATGTAGGTACGTGGAGACACAAACCTACGGCAGACCCTACGCTGTAGCCTGACGTGCACCTCTCCAAAAATGTAACTACACGTCATGGCGACACACGTGGCTCGGCCGTGGCTTGGTAATGTTGCATCCCCCCCCCCCGACTCATTTCCTGGTCAGAAAGAACAGAGGAGACACTTTGTTTCCCTCACTATGACTCTAGAGTCCCTACTCACTCTGAAGATAATCACCATCACTGTCTCTCTCTCTACCACACTCCCCCAACACACACATGCCGGCTCGACGCACACACCAACGCACAAGTATAAACTTCAGGCTGCTTAAGTAGGCTACGGAGAAAGCTCTGCGTGGAGCCTCCACACAACCATAAATCACACCTAACTGGTTTGCTCTTACCTCTTGCCACAGGGCTTCTTGTCCTGTGAAAGCCAGCGGCAGATTGATTCCATTGAGTGCCATCCAGTCGATCTCTCTCTCCCACCTTGGCCAGTCCCACCACACAGAGGAATAGCTAAAAGTGCAGACGTTCTGGTAATACCGGAACCTAGATACAAACAGACAAATACATAGTTTATCATAAAAGTGACGAGTCTTAAACATGAAATGTTCAAATGAGATAAAATGCAGAGACGCAAAGAATAAATAATAATCCTAAAATCTAAATAAAAGAAATCAAGCTATAAGTCAACAAAGAGAAACAAAATGACAAAAGTTAGCATTAGGCAAGACGATGCAGTCTGTAATTCAAGCAGCTATGAAAAGTCAAATATACCACTTAAGAGCAAAATGGTATTCTTTATATTTTGTCACTGTAGCACACGTGTGAAACTCAAGGCCCGCGGGCCAAATTTAGGTTCAAAATAAATTTTGGCCCGTCTAGTTGTGCGCCAAACCAGTAAGACGGGAAAATGTTTGCAAACCGCACTCAGCAATTCCCAGACAACCAGAGAGATTGCATATTCAGGCCTGTGAAACAGGTTGCTGTAAGACGGCTGTGTGGTAGCCTACTTTTGAAAATATAATCAGAATGCATTGTTTTGCTAAATTCTATGATGACTTTTTTAGGGCGTTATGTGGACCAAATTGTAAGTGAAATGGCTATATGAGAAGTTTTTAATTAATTTTTCTGATTAAATAAAATCATGTCAATAAACTCATTTTCCAGTGTGGCCCTTTGACACCTGTGCTGTAGCACCTAGCCCATATGTACAAGATTTGAGTCACCGAGCAAAGCATCTAAATTGCCGGTGACATTTTAAAAGACCAATCTAACAAATTAATCAACAGATTAATCAACAATCAAAATCATCCCTAGTTGCAGCCCCTAGTTTTTTTTAAGATTCATTCAAACCAATGTTAAGTATTGTTAAAAGACCTTGTGGGTTTTTGAAAGATAACGACTCGCATGTAACAATACATGAGAGGAACAAACCAGCTACATTAATAAAACAAATTGTTACTGCTTCAGCTGGATTCTTGGTCTCATTTTATCTGTATGAGCAGCAAGCTATTGCTAGATATAATACCAAACTGATATAAGATATAATACCAAACTGATATAAGATATAATACCAAACTGCAACCTTTGTGACACACCTGAGACCACCCTGCTGTGTAATGGTACTTTCCATCAGAGCACAGACATCACTGGCTTGCTCTTTCCTGCCATTATCCTCGACGGTATACAGGCCTAAGCAAATTAACAACATGCACTCCTAGAATAAAGTGCCTGAATGCTCCTGCCCCACTGTCTATGTGTTTTCACTTCACAGGATTCTCCCTGCCAGTATTTGCAATTTCTACACCTATTTACAATACTAGCATGATGACTCCACTTTGCTTGAGATTCAAGAAAAAGTACTGAAATAACAGATATTTTACTGTCATTTTCTATAAGTAGTTGTCAAATAGCATTGCTAAAATAACATATCACCAGTTAAAAATCACATAAGTTGTTTTTTTAAACCAGTGTAATTTAAGCCTTAGTTTTCTGCAGCTGGTAAATGACTCCCGCTTCCTTCCCGCTAAGAGTTGCTCTTTGCCACCAAGATATAGTCATGGGAAAACTAAAGTGTGCCATGCTTGCCATGGCTTTTTCAATCTAACTACTGTGCACATAACATAACTGGGGTGAGCTGATGCGGGTCTAATGCACAATAGATAATTGAAAGGAAGGGTCCTTAAAAGGCCGCAGTACAAGTGTCCATAGTGCTCACAGTAAACAATGAAAAATAATGTGTGACAACGCTCCATTTGTCACGCAGCCATGGGTTTTGATGTGTGTGTTGTGAGTGGTGGGGGCTGGGGTTACATTGCACCCAAATACTGCCACCGTAGCATTCAAACACAGACATATCACGGCATCCTCTTTTGTAAAGTTTGATATCAGAAGTTCTCATGTATATACTTTGTGTGCTGCGAAGCTAGATGTTCTTAGCTGCTGATCATTTTTTTTAGAGCTATCACAGCATTTCTATGACTCTCATGGCAACTGGTCATTCAGTAACTGGGATTTTGACAGGAATGGCTCCTCTATCTGATAAGGTCTTGTGGCTGCCACTGAGGGGAGTTGACACATGTGATGTACAGCAGTGTGAAGTGGATTTGGTGGGAAAACCACATTTTCAAAGGTCTTTTAGTGATGTCAGCAAGTATACACACAGGCCATTCAAACGGAGGAGTTTTTACAAATGCAATCCACACTAGGCCTGCACGATATGAGGAAAATATGCAATATGCTATATCGTCGTTGAATTTTGCTATAACGATATTATTTGCGATAAATAAAAAGATATTAGAGGGTACACAGTTCTGCATTTCTGCTGCTTTCAGTATTCTGCTAAAATACAACAAATTTCTTATTGAATTCAAAACAAAATGAAAGGAAATCATTTCCAACTTTCGTACCACAAAAAAAAAAAAAAAGAAGAATGAGTTACATTTTAACGTGCAGTTTTCTGCTGAAATTTCCTTTCAACTAACACAAACAAACAATCTCTGAGTGCCTTTCGTGATGTGTTTATTGGGCCAGTTGATATCACGATTAAAAACAACGATATATTGTGCAGCCCTAAGCCACACCACTCTTTGTCTGCCTTTGATTACATAAAACATACAGCCATACGGACCATGAGGGGGATATTTTTTAATAATGCATGTGACATAAAGTGCATTGTTCTTTCATTTGTTTTATGGCAGGTTTGAATTTAGAGGAACATATGAGTCTGCATGTTATGTTTTTAGAGCTCATAGCTGATACTTTAAAAGCTCAATACTCTCTCTCTTCCAAAAGGGAACAATATTAAAAAAAAATGATAGTGCAAAAAGTTTTGAGATCCTTTACTTTGAGAATTTCCCCCTGGGAATAAACACATTATGTATCCATCCATCTATCTACGTAT
Source organism: Sander lucioperca (assembly GCF_008315115.2). Taxonomy (NCBI): domain Eukaryota; kingdom Metazoa; phylum Chordata; class Actinopteri; order Perciformes; family Percidae; genus Sander; species Sander lucioperca. Next base: position 28,746,413 of record NC_050194.1, on the reverse strand, counting down.
TGTTATATTATTAAATCACTGTAGCATAAGCAGCATTCTAATGTTATATCTGGTCGAAATGAAGCTCCTTTTTAACTGCTTTACATACTGTTGGATAGTTTCATCTATAGCATGATCATTTGTTTTATGTGACCTGAAAAGTAACTAGTAACTAAGAGAAAAATACACGACAGCGTCTAATGGAAATACTCAAGTAACGTTAGCCTACCTCAAAATTGTAGCTACTGTAGCTTAAGAGGTTACACAATAAAATACCTTACACTACTAAAAGTAAATTACTTACTTTTCACCCCTGATAATACAATTATTGTTAAAATTGCCTTTAGGCTACTCTTGTAGAATAAGACTTAAGACATTAAAAGAGTAATTAAGCGTCTTTTGGTGAAGTCGACATGAACGCAGTAACGTCAGTAATTTAGTAACGTTAGCCTAGTAATGAGTAATGAGGCTCGACTAATAACTCGACACCCACATAGTAGTCCTTGTGGAAACAAACAATGTGACAAGTTGAAAATGTCCGCAGAATTTCAATAAAATAAGGTCTGCTTGGTGTACTTGGTGTATGCCGAATTAAAGTACTGCTAACAAAGACAATGTAAAGCGTTGAGCGTGTGGCTCACTGACCTATGCTGGGTGTTGATGCGCAGGACGCCGGTGAGCCTCGGCAGAGGACGGGGCACATCCAGCTGGTCACCAGACCAGGAAACATGGCAGTTGCAGAAATATTTCAAATAGTTGTAAATGCCAGTAGCCACTGCCACTCCGGTGCTGCCTGTAGCGACTATCTTGTTGTTTTTAGTGGACCTGAGCTCACACACATCTAGGCTGTCGTTGGAAAGGCTCCTGTTGACTGCCACTAGGAACTCCGTAGATCTGGTCCCGAGCAGGCGTCTCAGCAGCTCGACCACTGCTCTCCCCTGTGCCTTGTCGCTGGCTTTCGGTTTGATGTGCTCTAGGGTAGGAAACTTACAATAGGCAGTTACAAAAAGACAGAACACGACGGGCAGAACCAGGCTCCAGGCGCTTCTGGGCGACATGTTGTTCCCCAGTTAAATGAAGCCAGAGTTTCCCACCGTAGCACAGGTTTAAAAACAAGTTTATTTGTCCATTTGCAGATGACCAGGAAGCTGAGGGTTTACTGAAGTGCTGCTGGCCAATCAGAGAGAGAGAGCTGCTGCATCGATCATAACGCACAGCCAATCAGGATGCAGTTCCCATAAAACCACGGGATCAATCTGTCATATGATGGTTACAGAAGCGCTCGGATTTCAGATACAAGCTTGATGTCATGTGATCATGAAATAAAAAGCACAAGGTGTAAATGCTCACTGCTGAAACACAGCCAGGGCGAATGGTTAACAGGTTTGCTTGTAAAGGGTTCTAACAAGCAAACACGTTGACCTTTATCATAACTAAACATTATTTTGCATCAGTGAAGTTTTCAGCTCATTGTCCTTGTTATCTAGAAGCCACACTAACCTGACAAACAGGAGATACAGTATGTGGGCCGACATGATGTGAAAGTAACACACACTGCTCCCACTATTTGAAATCAGATCATTGTTAACTTTACCAATACACTGTGAGTGTTCAACTGAATGTGTTACCATGTGTTTAGAAAGTGTAACTGTAAATCCTCTCATATTGTGGTGTGGAAGCAGCATGTGATGCATGCAGGTCTAGGTTCATTTCCCGAGCTATTAAACACATAGTCCTGCCTGATTCTCATGTGCTGCTGTTGGTGGAACAGATATGGGACACTCCATCCACCAGGTTGAAATAGCCTAAAGTAAACAGCCAATCCGGGCCCCGAGGCTGCAACCTGTGTGGTTGAGGATAGGTTCAGAACCCTTCAAGTCTGTCCCAAAACATTTGTAAGGTGTCAATATGATCATTGAAACAGGTATTGATTGTTGTAATTGCTCATATAGGCCAATACGAGGTCCCTATCCTTCCTAGCATTGTTGCAGTGTTGGGGGATAAAATCCAGTCTGTGTAAAATGTATATTCCAAAATTAATCTGAAAGTAATATGAGAGCTCATCAGTCGGATTTAGACAAATCAAGTGGATATTTCAAGAAGTTATTTTTTGCAAAATTCTAATAAGTCAACCTTTATAAAGGTTTGTATACAAATTGTAATTAATAGCTAATGAATGGCTAAGAAATATTTACTAATGCTTGGATCCTTTAATGAGAAACACTTTTGGGTTGCCAAGTTGTAAAAAAAAATAAATAAATAAAACCTTTACTTTGTGTTAAAGAGCATCTGAACCAAAATCCATTTATAAACAATTTACTAACGTAACTGTAGACTCAGGTTGGCAGAACCTTAATAAATAATAACTACTAATATGCTACCGTGATGTTCTGTGCACTAAACATGGGGTTACTAATACCCTTACATTATCAGAAAAGATACTGAGAACATCACCAGAGTCCTCCATGGTAGCGATGGCTCTGCTCGTAAAGCAGACAGAACACACTGTAACATTACTGCATTGCAAGTAAAAGTTCTACTTTAAAATCTTAATGAACTCAAAGTACAGAAGTATTACAAGCTAACAAAAAGTTTTAAACATACTGGTTATGCAGACTACATATTATTACATATGACAGAGGCACCATAAAAATAATTTTGAAGCCGTTATTATAAAAGGTGAAAATAGTTACATAATGCAAGCAAGTTTCCCCTCAAACAACAAAAAAGAAGGGTCTCTGGAGATGTTTAACTCAAACAATGCATGCTGATGCAGATCATGTTTGTTTAGAGACTTCATTTGATGAGTTGAGTGAACTCTCAGCTCCACATTCACTCAACTCATTATTTCAATTAAACAGACTTAAGGCTCTGAACAACCACACAAGTGTTTTCAGTTAATTACACCTTCATCATTCTTATTGGTAGATGAACATTTGTGACCTAATAAATTCCCATCAAAGCTCCGGTCCACTTTAACCTGAGCAGAGGTCTAATCAGACAGAAAAACTGAAATCACCTGTGTGGGTGGTCAGAGGCTTTAAAGCCAGGTGAACGCAGGTTTATAAGTTCTGCAATAGTCCAAAACTGAAGTTATTTTAAGTTGCATTAGCTTGAAATAATATTTATAAATATTAATAAAACACGTTTATTTAATGAATGAATGTAATAAGTTCCACCACTGCAGATGACTTCTTCTCACACAGGTGTAAAATACAGTATATGTGCAAAGTAGTGGGCAGCGGTGTTATGTAGCAAAACATATGTCATTAATGTCATATTGGACTCTGAAGAGACAATAAAATGGAACAGGGGACAAATAGAAATCAATAACAATAAACCACAGTGGGGAATGATTTACAAAAACTTTTTTTTTTATTTTCAAGTCCCCAATCCCAACATCAAACCAGAAAAAAGTGGCACAATGTGGAAGTAAATACAAAGTTCCCAAACAGGCCACAGGCTGCACAGAAGCCAGCAAACACACGGCAGCAGCAAGCTAGACAAGTGAATCACACTGAAGACAAACATACATGAAGTTGCTTCAAAGACAAGCAGAAGTACTGCATTAGCATAAACATCAAATAACTGTTGGTGTGAGCAACAAAGTGCTTTTTCGCTTTTGTTGAGTTAATACGTTTGCGTTTCAGCTTTTATTTATTAAGAGGCAAAAGTAGCATGATAGTTAGAAAGGTATCTCCTATACACTCAAGTCATCAGGTATTATTTGATTGATTTTGACTCCTCTACATTTATTTCACAGTGAGTTTTCTTGAGGTTTACTGTGTTAACTTTCATTCTGGGTGAGTCTTGTTTTCTACAAGGGATTAGACATTCCTTGGTTGAGGCTAGTTATAGTGCAGAGTTAATGGCAATGGCTTTAAAATGTCCTGTATGGACAGTGCTGTCCCTTAAAAATCCACAAGGCACAGACAGATCTACAGAGCCTCTGTATCTCCACACAAAAGCTTCACAGAAACAAAACTGATATACTGAAGATTAATACTAAGACTCTTGAAAAGCTTTATATGCAGAGCCAGATTCAGGCTACAGCTACACGACTACGTTTTGGTTTAAAAACGAATATCTTTTGCGTTTACGCCTCATGTTCTCATACAACTAACAGCGTTTTCTAGACCCCAAAACTGAGACATTTGGAACTGACCAGTGTATGCAAATGGTCATGAGATATGCGTTTTCAGACATGTTGTATGGACGGAGATTAGTTCTGCTACGGAGCTAAAACACTTGTGTGGATGGAGATCATTTTTGTTTCAAAACACCGTTTAAAAATGAAAACGTAGTAGTGTAGATGTAGCCTCAGCCTGGTCATGACTTCATCCATCATGAGGGTGCAGATCTAATACAATGATTGTTCTCAGGCACTTTCAGAAGCAGTGTTGGAACACTTGGTCAAACTCTTCTGACTGAAAAAAGTATTACAAAGTATGAGGTATGAGCATTCTCCCAAAGAAATCCACTGACAGATAAGTAAGCTTAGACAGCATACACAAAGGCGTTAGGGTTCCATTTTGAAAACGTATGGTCATGTCTCTGTTTCGGAGCATCAGAGGCAAGCGCAGGCATTTAAGTGTCACCAAAATGAGGCACCTAAATCTGCGTCACTATAAATGGACCGGAGTTGTAGAGTTTGAAAGATATGTGCATGCCGGAGAGAGAGATGCCACTGAGTTGCATTATCCATTGTTTTCGGAGCTTGATCTACACAACGGACTTAAGTCGGGAAATTCTGGCAATCAATGGTAAATTGATTTTCACAACTTTAAAAAAAGATCTTCCTCTCCTGAATCTCCCAACTTTATGAAAGTGAAACACTAAATCACTGGAGTACACCTTCAACACAAATAAAATGAATCAGTACTTTCTAAGTACTTTGGGTAAACAAATGCCAGTAAAAACTGGTGACCGTCAGGGATTTTTTCAATATTTCCACGCTTAAAATTTAAATGACCAAAACATATCTCTAAAATGTTGGACAAACATTCTAGCCAGACTAATAAGCAAATGCGTATTATTCTAGAACCTCTCACTTCATTTTCGATTGTCAAGGGGCATTATCAACGAAGCAAACCAAAATGCCTCTAGATGCGACTGAATAGACCTACAACCAAATCAACATTGCTCTGAGCGAGACATGAAAGTTAGGGCAGTGCTTGGTCTGTTTTGGACGGAGAATGCTGGTTACGTTCTGTAACTGCGTTCAAGCATGACGTCTTAAACCCGCCCCATGTGAGATAAATGGTTGTGATTGGTCCGTCCAGTTGCTCTTCAAAAATCTGTTTGAATGGGTGGGGGACCCGACGAATCTGGCAGAGCAAATGACACGAGCTGGTATATTGGTCTGGTTTCCAGGCTAAGCGTTCACCAAGGCACCGAGCATTCACTAGACTACAACATCTGTATTTAGTAAATTCAGTTATCTGATCTGACATTGGTAAGTGATGAGAAAGATTTTGCCATTTTAATGTGCCAATATTTACTGCCCCTAGGACGCATTCCATGTTCTCATGGATATTAGGATATTATGTAAAGTAAAAAATAATGACAAAATATCACTTAAAATGATCATATTATACCAGAAAATGTATTTTAAACTAAATCTGACAAAAAAACTAATTTGTGGAAGTGTAAAATCAATAAGCAGTTATCGGCTTTATGACACCAAATATGGCATTTATGACATTTGAACATTTTGCTTTAAATCAGAGTAGAACAATGACATTGGCGGTTATATAAAATATTATACAAAAAGCACCACCACGAACGCAACAATAGCAAAGACAGACTTATAATTCAATTTTCAGTACATAAAACCAGACTACGTAACATTTAAAAGAATAAATCAAATAATTCTCTTACAACTTTAAAAGTAATAAACTCATCCTTGTTCAAATAATTTTTAAGATAAGCAAGTTTGTCTACTCTGTTTTTATACAAATGCAAAAGTCTCCTATTGCCAGCTAAAAGCTCATTAGGCATATATAAATTGCAAAGCTTACCTAAAACCTGAGAAACGGGGAGAGAACATCAACAGCCTGCCTCTGTCAAATGTGGGTAACATTGACTTTTGATGGTAGGTTTACTTTCTCTACAGGGACACTATGGCAAGTAGACGGCTATAAAACTGAATTGTGATGTGGATCTGACAGAGTGACTGATTAACTGATTAACACAGGAGATGTTTTGCCTTGGGTGTTTCTGTTAAATAAGATGGAGGAGACCTGAAGGTGTGCAGTAGGTTCAGGTTTCAGGTTCCTGACGGCGGACTGGTCCACTGGTTGACCATAGGCCTGCGGAGCAGCTCCTCCACGTGGCGAGCCACGTCCATCGTGTCCTCCAGGTCGAAGTCTCCATCTGCATCCAACATGGTGTCACTCCTGACAGGACAACAGCAGAGACACAGGCCACACTTTCATGAAGGAGGTTCATGGGAAAATTATTGTTTTTTTGTTGATGGATGTTCTACAACCTACTTCACTAATATCAGCTAGGACATAGTGAATGTAGTTGGTCAAAGTACATTCAAAATAACAAAAACATTCTTATAAACCCAGAAATATTACCTCAAATCAACATTAGTCAAATATAGTTGTCTTTAAAGAAATGGATAAATACAGGGGATTTTCCTTGCAGGTTTCAACTTGCTCATATATATATATATATATATATATATATATATATATATATATATATATATATATATATATATATATATATATATATACACACATATATATATATATACACACATATATATATATATACACATACACACACAACATTACATAACATGTAATATCTACAACATTTACCCTCTTCCTAAGTCTTTTAACTGACTTCCTGTTGCATATAGTATTCCAGTACAACTTCGCAATCTCACTTACAAAGCCTTGCACAATCAGGTCTGCATATGTGGCCGAGACACTTCGCCCATATTCATCAGCTTGCTGTTTTATGTTTACACTGTTACATTAACTGTCTGTAGCACAGAACCACCTTAAGACCTGTAGTGACCATCTTTTGAGTCTGTGGCATCAAGACTTTGGACTTGTTCTGCCTCCAACTTTACAGTATGCTCTATCTGTGGAGTCTTATAGACTTAATTAGGAAGGCTCTGTGGTGGACATTCCATGTTACAAACTCATGCTATATCAGGTGACGATGCTAGCTCTGGTCTTAATCCAAAACAGTGTCCAACATAACTTGTCTCAGGCAACTAACAGCTGTGATAAAACAGTACTAGAGATGCACCGATAGACCGGCTGGTGACCGGAATTGGCCGGTTTTCACGTGCTCGGCCATGACCGGCGACCGGCAGGTCAGTCTGACAAATGCCGATTTCATGCCGGTCAACGCTCCAATTAACTGACAACATAAGTTATACCAGTTACAGTTCTCAAGGACGCACGCACACACGGACGCCACAGCACAATCTCTTTTTCCTTTCTCTCAACTTTTCCGCTGTGTGTCGCACGTACCCGCTCGTGGTGGTAAGCGCGTGTCCGTGCTATTCTCGCACACATAGGAACCTGGTGAATTAACCTGCAACATGTCAGCTGTTTGGAAATTCTTCAGCGTGTGTGCAGAAAATAACAAGTTTGCAATATGCAACACCTGCAAGGACAAAGTAGGGTGTTGGATATTGGATGTGAAAAGAAGGAAATGGTTCTAACATTGCACTTTAGATGTGTGTGAATATCCCACACCAGGAGTAATTTATATAGTTCTATTTTATAGTGATCCATTATCTGTTCAAAACATGTTCTATGTTCTGTGCAAAATGTTCTATGTTCTGTGCAAAATGTTCTATTAAAGAAAAGATAGAAAATAAATATTTGTGTGTGCTGTAAAGTGGTTAGAAAAAATGAAATCGGAATCGGCTAAAATCGGTATCGGCTGGCCTAACGCAAAGAAAATCGGAATCGGCCTAGAAAGTTGTAATCGGTGCATCTCTAAACAGTACTGCCGAAATTGCTCACATCCTGCCAAATTCAAGGGAGGAAGTTAACACATACTTACATTCATACACAAACACCTGCTGTACCCTGCTGCAGTATGCGCATACTGACATTGTTTTTGTGCTGAGGTGTGGGTTAATGTTTTAGGTAAGCATATATGTTTACATTGAAAATCAGTTAAACATAACACCTCCAGCATGACTTTAAATACTCCCTCAGTAAGACAGAAACTTCAGAATTACTACATTACTGTGTAATCTTATAATCATCTCCATCAAAATTACTAAATGTAATGCTACAATGTAAGTAATCAAAGTCTCCCAACTTTTCCATACATGAAAATGACTTGTCCTGGGTTTTTCAACAACTGTTCCTGCATCCTTGCATTTCTGTGACTGCCAGACACTGCATGCAAAAGTTTTCACACCTGAAAGTCCGAACCAAGGTCCGTACCAGGACCTTGACATCATGTTTTAATATTTGATCCCGTAAGTTTTGGTTTCACACTGCAGTTATGCAAGCGCCCTAAAGACCTATACATGACAAAACTACGGCCTGTTGTCATCACATACGTGAGCTGTGTCTCCTGACAGTTGTAACTGATTGGTTTGTAGACGGGCTTCCCCGTCCTCTCCTATCCTCTCTCTGTGTCGGTTATTTTCCAGCTGACTGCTGCTCTCCCCGTGCTGCTGCAGCTCTTTTTGTTTTGTTGCGTTGTTGAGAAGCGAGACACGGGAACTTTACTTGGGGTTTGAGGAGCTGCAGCATTTATTCAGAGACAAACTGAAACCTACACTGTACATTTTCTACCACTTAACAAGTAAACTGCTGATATATTCTCTGCTCTGATAGCAGACAGCTGTCTGCTCTGAGCGCTGACACCGTTACCCTCTCTCACGTACACACTAAACACTGAGCTGTTCTAACACAAATATAGCCTGCCAGAGCTTCCAGTATTTGGTCCGGAAGTCCGAACCATACCAGAAATGCTTTCACAGTAGAAACAAACCGGACCGTGGTTCGGTTTGATCCGGACCGAGACCACCTCTTTTGGTCAGACCAAATTTCCGCCGCTTGGTCCGGACCGTGGTACGGGGGAGGTTTCACACCTTTTGGTTCGGATCAAACCGAAAAGTCCACAAGTCCAGACCAAACAAGGTAGGTGTGAAAGCCCCCTGAATTCCCTTCATAAAGTGCATAACATTTACCATGTACCACTTTCTGTGTCCACTATGTGGTCCTAGAGAACACACACTATACAGCATGTTGCTGTAGATGTATTAACCACATTAGGGAAGTTCAGATAAACCTTCATCACACTTCTATGACGCTATGACTAGAACTCATTATTGACTTACTGATGTCCTCAGGCCTGGTCTCTAACAAAGCATAACAAAGTTTTGCCCAGATTGGACAATGTACACTTGAGTTACACACAACTACATATTTTGCCGCATTACATGGTCACATTGCTTATTCACACTGTTGCACAAACAGCCAAATGCTTCACAATTTAGCTTTAGCAAGATCATGGATTGTTCGTACATAATTTGTAGTCCATCAGGTTACATCAATAGGAGAAGTAAGTTTCAGAAGCAAGCAAATGCTCAAAATCATACATCATTAGGGCCCGAGCGCCGACAGCGGTGAAGGCCCTATTGAAACTGAAGGAATTATTTTCTGCAAATGAATTGGCTTTTTGAGGGGCTTAACATATTCAAAAACTCACCAAATTTGGCGGTCGCATCAAGTCTGGTGAAAATTCACGTATTTTAAGGGTTTCGGGAATAGGCGCACAAAAATGGCTCACTAGCGCCCCCTACAAAGTTAAAAAAATTGAGCCCCTGCAGTGCGTTTAACGTAGACTCATGAGACTTGGTACACATATGTATCATGTCAAGATGTACAAAAAACGTCATTAGAACCATACCCTAAACCCAACAGGAAGTCCGCCATTTTGATTTCAAAGTTTGAAATCAGTGTAATTTTGGCAATTTCTACATGTCGTACTTTAACAAACTCCTCCTAGAGATTTCATCCGATCAACTTCAAATTCGGTCTGTGCCATCTTAAGACATTAAAGATGAAAAGCTGGTAACCCCCGATGTGCGCAGAGGAGCGAGGGCCCGTCCAACGCTGCTTGCAGCTTTAATTTACACATGAATTTTATAGCTAATTTCCTGTTGGGTATAGGATTTGTCTCCTGGAGCCTTTTTTACAAGTCTGACATGATACATATGCAGACAAAACCTTATACATATAGGTGAAACGCTCTGCAGTGGCTACTTCTTTGAAATTTTGTAGGTGGCGCTATTGAACCACTTTACATTAATCACGCTGGAAACCCATGTGATTCACTTCGAGCCTGGACTAACATGTCTGAATGAGTTGGAGTAGATCGAACATTTACGTTACAACAACTATCTATTTCAAGATGTAACGTCAAAGTTCGCTGTGCCGCCACGGCGACGCCCTACGACAAAAAATCACAATCTTCAAACAGAAGCATCATCAAGGTCTTTGAGGTGGATCTAGTAAACCCATTAAGTAGAGAACATCAAAGTGTACCGACTTTAACTTCATGTTGCCAATAGCGGGCGCCAGGGCATGAAATTGGCACCCGCCAAATGCGGGTAACTTTTGTGACTGGCGGGTGAAACTGTCAATCTACCTGCCACGTTGGCGGGTAGCCAATGAGAATTGAGTGATTCAGACACCTAACTATCGGTAAGCAGGGTACGCCGTTGCTTACGGGCCTGGTCCAATCAGGGGCCGCATCACTGGAAGACACTGTGTCCCACGTGCAGCCAATGACCAAGCGGGAGTGAGAACGGGTAAAGTTAATTTCCTAGTTTCTGATATGAAGACGAGACGTGTGTGTGACTCGAACATCTCACATTTACCAACAAAACGTACAGCGAAAGACCGTGCAAAACATTTCAGACCGTCCTGCCAACCTGTATACATTTTAACATTAATGTACGCTGTAACGTTTTTTCACTCTAAAGTCAGCGGCTGCTGTTTCAATCTGTCGGCTGTCTGCAGCGGGTGGGGCTGCTCCGTTTCCCCAGCGACTGACGCGCACACACAATCACACACAAACAATCACACACAAACACATGCACAGACACACACACAATCACACACAAACGCACACGGTGGATGCAGGAAAAAACGCAGATGAGACGTTCAGGATGACCTAAATTGAGGACAGCTACTCTCGTTATTGTAAGTGCAATGATAAGTTAAAGTCCAATAAGTACTTTATCAAACCGTATGAATGTGTGTCCCAGGCCAGGATAGGAAATTAACTAACAATGTAAAGATTAACAAGACAACGACATATGTTCATATTTGATTCATTCGATACATTATTATTTTGTGTCTTAAATCCACCAGCCATTTTCATATTTTACCAACATTTGCAGCATCCTAAGCCTTTTTGGTAAGGTTCCTAATCTCAGCCCAGAGTAATATTAATAAGTATTATTCTCCCCAAAACAAGTTTCCTTTTTATTTATTTTTTTATTTTTAAGAACTATACAAAAATAATTCTTGTGTTATGGTGTGCATTCACCAGTGTTTTGTTGTTGTTGTGGTGCACATAGGCTACTCCTGATTTTGTCAGTCATCTCATCTCTTATATGCAGTGGCGTAACGAGCCAACACCGGGCCCTGCAGGATTATCAAGGCGGGCCCCCATACTACAGCACGTATTGACGGCGCAATGTCCACGAGTAGCCTACCATCAGTAGGACAGGATAGGATCATAGAGACACAGCAATTCCTGTTTTTTACCTTTATGACGCAAAAAAAACTGGCTGGTAAAAAGTCCCTGTGGCAGGTGGATTTAAAAATCCACCTGCCACAGTGGCTGGTGGTCAAAAAAGTTAACTTCATGCCCTGGCGGGCGCTATACCATTATAACTCAACATTGATATTGATATGTACATGTCTTCAGGCCAGGACCATTATGAAGCCTAAGCAGTTTAGAGCAGATTGGACAATGTACAGTGTAGTTACAAACTAGTTCCTATTTGGCGAGTGAACATCAAAATTCGCCACCCTGCTATGCCAACACTGTATAATACAAATTAAAAACCTTCTCAATTTAGCTTTGGCAAGGCCTTTAGATTGTACTGACCAATTTAAAAGTCTATCAGTTTAAATCTCTAGGAGGAGTTTGTTAAAGTAGCCTGCAAATGGTCAAAATCATCCATAATTTGCAGATTAATACAGCTGACCTCCTGTTGGGTTTAAGGTATGGCTCCAAGAGGCTTTTTTGTAATTTTGGACATGATACATATGCATACCAAATCTCATACATCTAGGTGAAATGCACTGCAGGGGCTACTTCTTTTTTTGGCAATTGTGTAGAGGGTGCTATTGAGCCAATTTACCATGATCCAGTAAGTTTTGGTTTCACACTGCAGTTATGTAAGCGCACTAAAGACCTATATGTGACAAAACTACGTCCTGTTGTCATCACATAATCAGGCCTGACACCCGTGTGATTCATTCCAGGCCTGGACTAACATAATGTATGATAGATTTGGGGCAGATCAGACAATGTATGTTGAAGATACAACAGCTTTTTGTTTCGTGATGTAACATTGAAGTTCACCATGCAGCCACGGCGACGCCCTTCAACAAAAAATGACAGTTCTAAAAGAAGCATCATCAAGGTCTTAAGGCTTTCCTGAACACATTTGAGGTGGATCTGGTACACGCATTAGGTAGAGGACATGACAGTGTAACGACTGTAACTTCCTGTTGCCATTAGGGGGCGCTATGATAATATCTTAATATTGACATGTATATGTCTTCAGGCCAGGACCCTTATACAGTTTGGAGCAAATTGGACAATGTTAAGTCTAGTTACTAACCCCTTCCTGTTTCATGGCGAAACATGAAAAATCAACAATGCCCTGTTTGGCATGCACTAAAAACCATTGCAATTTAGCTTCGCCAAGGTCTTTAGATCATACTCACTAATTTTGATGTCAATCGGGTTAAATCTCTAGGAGGAGTTTGTTAAAGTACAACCCCTAAAAATGGTCAAACTCGTCCATATTTTGCAAATTTATTTCAATACAACAGGCCTCCTGTTGGGTTTAGGGGGTGGGACCACGAGGCTTTTTTGTATGTCTGAATAAGCTTCATATGCCTACCAAATTTCATGTTTCTACGTGAAAGTTAAAGCAGCCATATTATGCTCATTTTCAGGTTCATAATTGTATTTTAAGGTTGTACCAGAATAGGTTTACATGGTTTAATTTTCAAAAAACACCATATTTTTGTTGTACTGCACCACTCTCTCTCACTGCTGCAGATCCTCTTTTCAGCTGGTCTCTGTTTTAGCTACAGAGTGAGACCTCTTTTCTTCTTCTTCTTCTTCTGTACTATCTTTGATTGCACTCGCACATGCCCAGTAGCTCAGATGTAGATCATGTCAGCTAGCTAGCTCCATAGACAGTAAAAGAAAGGCTGTTTCTACAACTTCGGTCAGTTACAAGGCAGGATTAGCTGGGAGACTTCTAAATGAGGGCGCACATGTAAGTAGTTCTTTTGTAGATTATGGTGAACTTGTGTGTGTTGTAGCAGTGCTTTGCTATTGAGAACGAGGTAGCATGCTAGCGTTAGCCTGCTAGCGTTAGCATTAGCGTTAGCATGCTAACGCTACGAGCTAATGGTTGCGGTTAGCCTGCTCGTTTCGGTTTGTGACGTCACAAGTCGTGCCGATTTTGAACAGCTCACCCAGAGACTGAAGGCAGCACACATTCAGAAACCGTATCTCACTCTAAATAGCATGGGTGGATTTTTTTCAAAGTTTGTATGTGTGTGGAAGCACCAGAGACACAACATAACACCCCAAATCCCAGAAAAAGTGATTTCATAATATGGGCACTTTAAAGGAGGGGGCTTTAACTTTGAAAACTGATAGGGGGCGCTATAGAGCCAAATTGCCTCAGGGACAGTCACCTAGCTGGAGGTGGTTCTATACTGATCCACACCAGAATCTGTATGGCATACTAATGTGGGACGTCCTATCCAGCATCAAACCTGACACGCTCCTTGTTACACACATTTTCTGATAGATGGAGCAGGAGCTATATGCTCCACTATTTTCACCAGCTAGTCTCTAAAGCACGCTTCATACTTTACACGTATCGCCGTTCCCCGCGTTTATATAATTCGTCTTTAAAGACATGGTGCTTTTTGGATGCTTTTATATAGACCTTAGTGGTCCCCTAATACTGTATCTGAAGTCTCTTTTATATAGACCTTAGTGGTCCCCTAATACTGTATCTGAAGTCTCTTTTATATAGACCTTAGTGGTCCCCTAATACTGTATCTGAAGTCTCTTTTATATAGACCTTAGTGGTCCTCTAATACTGTATCTGAAGTCTCTTTTATATAGACCTTAGTGGTCCCCTAATACTGTATCTGAAGTCTCTTTTATATAGACCTTAGTGGTCCCCTAATACTGTATCTGAAGTCTCTTTTATATAGACCTTAGTGGTCCCATAATACTGTATCTGAAGTCTCTTTTATATAGGTCTTAGTGGTCCCCTAATACTGTATCTGAAGTCTCTTTTATATAGGCCTCAGTGGTCCCCTAATACTGTATCTGAAGTCTCTTTTATATAGACCTTAGTGGTCCCCTAATACTGTATCTGAAGTCTCTTTTATATAGACCTTAGTGGTCCCCTAATACTGTATCTGAAGTCTCTTTTATATAGGTCTTAGTGGTCCCCTAATACTGTATCTGAAGTCTCTTTTATATAGGCCTCAGTGGTCCCCTAATACTGTATCTGAAGTCTCTTTTATATAGACCTTAGTGGTCCCCTAATACTGTATCTGAAGTCTCTTTTATATAGACCTTAGTGGTCCCCTAATACTGTATCTGAAGTCTCTTTTATATAGACCTTAGTGGTCCTCTAATACTGTATCTGAAGTCTCTTTTATATAGACCTTAGTGGTCCCCTAATACTGTATCTGAAGTCTCTTTTATATAGACCTTAGTGGTCCCCTAATACTGTATCTGAAGTCTCTTTTATATAGACCTTAGTGGTCCCATAATACTGTATCTGAAGTCTCTTTTATATAGGTCTTAGTGGTCCCCTAATACTGTATCTGAAGTCTCTTTTATATAGGCCTCAGTGGTCCCCTAATACTGTATCTGAAGTCTCTTTTATATAGACCTTAGTGGTCCCCTAATACTGTATCTGAAGTCTCTTTTATATAGACCTTAGTGGTCCCCTAATACTGTATCTGAAGTCTCTTTTATATAGGTCTTAGTGGTCCCCTAATACTGTATCTGAAGTCTCTTTTATATAGGCCTCAGTGGTCCCCTAATACTGTATCTGAAGTCTCTTTTATATAGACCTTAGTGGTCCCCTAATACTGTATCTGAAGTCTCTTTTATATAGACCTTAGTGGTCCCCTAATACTGTATCTGAAGTCTCTTTTATATAGGTCTTAGTGGTCCCCTAATACTGTATCTGAAGTCTCTTTTATATAGACCTTAGTGGTCCCCTAATACTGTATCTGAAGTCTCTTTTATATAGACCTTAGTGGTCCCCTAATACTGTATCTGAAGTCTCTTTCCCTAAATTCAGCCTTGGTGCAGAATTACAGCCACTAGAGCCAGTCCCACAATGAGCTTTCCTTAGGATGTGCCATTTCTGTGTCTGTAGCTATTGAGGAGGAGAGAGGGGGGGGTCAAGGTGGAGGGTGGGGGTGTGGCCTTGACCAACTTCCACTTTCCTCGTTTGAAAGCCATGATCTCTCTCTCTCATGGGTGGGCCAAATTCTCTGGGCAGGCAAAGCAGAGAAAGGGGAGGTAACCTTTCCCCTTATGACATCATAAAGGGAAGATTCCAGATCGGCCCATCTGAGCTTTCATTTTCTCAAAGGCAGAGCAGGATACCCAGGGCTCGGTTTACATCTATTCCCATTTCTAGCCACTGGGGGACCATAGGCAGGCTGGGGAACTCATATTAATGTTAAAAAACCTCATAAAAGTGAAATTTTCATGCCATGGGACCTTTAAAGAAATACAAAGACAGCAAAATAGGGTAGAACTCCTGGTGCCACCAACTGAAATGGAGTGTGGATCAGGAAATGTGCACGCCTGGAATGTCAGAACGACGCAGACCCTCAATTGTAGTATGAATGAAACAGCAGATCCACACGATACAAGTCCGTAGCTGACACGGAATGCTGATGGTATGTCCGAGCCTTAACCCTCTGGGGTCGACTATTATGTTGTATACGACACACTAGTCTGGATCAACAACAGTATATTTCCAGGATAATTGCCTGATACAAAAACATTATTGTCCCTCACCTTCCGCTCTGTGTGTTGCCGTTCTCAAAATCCCTTTGCTTCGGGAAACAACAACAAACTTTGAGCTAGCAAGCTACATGCAAGTTTTTTGGCATTTTCTTTTGCGGGGTACAAATGTTCCACCAAAACAAGTTCCTTAGGTCTGGCAATGTGAGACTTATGACACACATGCACGCACAAACTGCATACACTGAGAGGTTGACAGCTGTGTGTCTGCCTGGCATGCTCTGTGTGTGCGATGGCCGATTTAACCCGCCAGTCCTCATCGATTTAGTAGCATGTGTCACGTAGCTCTCCACTGTGTGTCCAGCAGAGAGCCACAAAACGTAGAAGAAAAAAAGAGCGGCTTAAAACGCTACTAAGATAACTAGCCGTTAAGAAATAGATCGTACAGCCTATTTTTCTTTTACAATGAAAAACATTGTTTTTAATAACTTTTATTTTTGTTTTAATAACTATTTGATCATACTAATCGGTCAAAATTCTTATTGTCAGTTAACGGTTAATCATTGACATCCCTACTCCAGATCAATACAGTGTAGAGACTTACTTAGGTACTTACGTAGCGGCTTCCTTTTTGTGTGCCTTGAAGCATTTGTCGGCATGAAAACGTCTCAATTTGTTGTTTGTCACCATTTTGACTCCCAGAATTCAGTGGAGTGTGTCGCCCAATCAAGGCCGTCTTCCTGACTATAGATCTCCAAATGCACTAGCAGTGATAGTCTATGGATGTGACCCAGCGCCATTGCTGACATCACCATTTCCTGTCAGATTTATGCCTACTATTATATAAGGTACCACCCGAAATGTGTTTCTTTCGCTACTACATACTAAATGTGGAACGAACAAGCCAAAATAACGATATATAAGCGTAAATGTAATAAATAATCGGTAGTATCTCATTCAAACATTTGGATAGTATTAAAAAGGCGTTCACCCAGGGCTTATTGAGCATGGATGTATCGTTTGTTTTGGGTTTTTACTAGGGCTGTCAACGCTAACGCGTTAATGCATGTGATCTAAAAAAAAACAAAAACATTACACGTTATTATTTCATTAAACTAAAAAAATTAACGCGTTATTTTTTTTAGCGCAAAGTAACCTTCTTTTTCAAGTTTGACCCCAACCTCTTCCTGTTATCGCAGTGGTCACGCTTCTGTCGTATCAGTGGCAGTTAGCAGATGTGTTTAGCCGCTACAGAGTTCTGCGACACCGACTATGGTGCTCCGCATGGTGCTCCGCATGGTGCTCCTCTGTATCAGCAGTAGTTGGTGGTTCCGTTACCTGAGAATAGGTGACACAGCACCGCGAGCTGCCAATCGTTTCCGCAGACATTATGGTTAAGTTTAGGCGACTAAAAGTGGCCGTTATGCGGCAACGAAAGTTAGGTTTAGGCACCGAAACGACTAGTTAAGTTTAGGAAAAAGATGGTGGTTTGGATTAAAACATTCCCTAGGTTCACGCATTTCCCCGTGAAGCGAACTCCGCTCCCTGGCTTAAAAGAAAAAGATGGCCCTGATGATGAGGTACTGTCCATGTAGCTCAGAGGGTCGCCGGTTTAAGTCCCCGTGTGGACCAAAGTAAAAAGTGTGGACGGGTCATGCTGTAGAGACTGTTCCCTCTGTCTCTTCACATACATTATGGCATTCTATTTCTAAAACAGGCCTACTTATTGTTGCATTCATTTGAGTTTATGGTACTATGCACAAAAATTACAGGTAAGTGTTTTTGTGACTTTATAGCAGACGTTACTTTGTAACAGTTGTTGGTTACTGCTAAATATGTCTGCACTTCATATGGATGCCTCAACAAATTAAGATTGTTACTGAACACTTGTTTATTAAATGTTAAATGATTGAGATAATAAAACTGAAGAATTTGTTTCTTTAAACCAGTTTGTCATGCATTTATTTATTTCAACACTGCACATTTACAAGTAAATCCTAGTATTTTAAATTTGTGATTAATCACAGCTCATTACTGTGATTAACTTAATTAAATTTTATAATCGATTGACAGCAGTTTTTACATATTTTATGTGACTTATTGACAGGGAAGTGAACAGGAAGTGATGTCAGCAGAAAGGCAGGTCACTCAGCCAATAGATAACAAACCTGATACAAGCAGGTGGGCCTTGTATGTACTCTAGTGTGTGTGTGTGTGTGTGTGTGTGTGTGTGTGTGTGTGTGTGTGTGTGTGTGTGTGTGTGTGTGTGTGTGTGTGTTGCCGGTCATTCAGGCAGCCCTGGATGTGTAGATGAGAGCACAACTAACTTTTTGGATAAGATAAGTGTATGTTTTTTTTGTTTGTCAGTCACAGTGTTTATTTTTGTTTCCCCAATTGCCAAGACGTGGGAGAACAATTTTCAAAAGCCAAAAATCTTGTTCATTATTGTTCTCTGTGTGATGACAATACATTTCTGAGATTCAATTTCCATTTTGTTTTGTCTTTATGGTCACATAACAATTTATACATTTCATGTGACATCCCTGCAGCATACATATCCTAATTACAGGGTTGAGGTTATACAAGCAATATTACACAAGGAAACCAGGCGAGCCAAAGACCCCAGAGGGTTAACTGTGTCTGTCTGCTGTTTGCTGCTGAGCAGGTAGTATACAGTAGGGTTTTAGAGTTAGCTTTTTCTGTCAAAACAGCTGCCCGCTGTAGCTGAAAGCAACGCTAAAAAAGCGGTAAGAGTGAACCAAAACAGTGAAGTTAAAGGCAGCGCAGCTAAACAATGAGCTGAAAGTCACAATAAAGCTCTGTAAAGTCGAGAGCTGCAGATTTGGGTGTTACTTTTCTGTAGGTTCATCACTACGAGACACCTTTCACATTGTCTTCCCAGTGTCATTTAATACATCATCATAAAAATATAGATTATAGCCATTGTAAGTAGCAGCAGCAATACCACAACAAAACAAATATACTCCCTACAAGTAAAAGCCTTGCATTTAGAACTTAACTTCAGCAAAAGTACTAAGTATTGTCATCAAAATGTACTTTAAGTATCAAAAGTACTCTTTTTGAAGGAATAATGTCCCCTTTCAGTATAGTGTTTACAGGGTCTTATCTTTGGTAAATATATGATATATATATTAATATATATAATATAAAAACGAGTGGGCTTACATAGAAGGGTAGACACCAAAGTTGTTGGGGTGGCTCACAGAGGGAGAAGCTGTTTGGTCCATGAACGTAGGAGTTCCTCCACTGGGTTCAGGGTTCGTGAATCTACCAGAGACATATGCCACACATTATTTCAGCAATTGATATGTCCATGATCTCATGTCTAGCCCTGCTGACTGACCACATCTTATAATAATGACATATTATACTAAGAAAAACTAATTTCTGATTGGCTTGCAGGTGTCGGTCAAAAATGTATATTGGGACACCTTTAATACATACATTAAATTACATTTAACCATAACAACAATACTTGTAGTATTATTCACACCATCCTACGAGTTGACTCTTACAGGTTCTACAGACCTAATTATGGGTTCAACTGACTACAAACAACCATCTAAAAATAATTACTCAAAGCTACAGGACAGTCAAAATCACAAATTAGTAACTAGTGTTAACCGTGCTGTTGGTCTTTTCTTCAGCTCATAGCAACACAATCAATTCCTGTTAATTGGCCCCATGTTTTTTTATATTCTTTATAAATATAATTCATCAAAACTTTTGGAAACAATGTGCAGTTACCCAAACCCAAATTAAAATGACATGTATACAGTGCATGCAGCAAAGGAGCACGGGTCGGACTCAAACCGGCGGCCGCTGCCAAGGACTCAGCCTACATGGGGCGCACACTCTACTGGGTGAGCTAGAGGTCGCCCTAGCATGAATGTTTTTGTAGCCTTCCCCAGATCTATGTCTCCGCACACTGTCTCTGAGCTCTGCAGGGAGTTCCTTCCACCTCATGGCTTGGTTTTGGCTCTGATATACATTGTCATCTGTGAGAATGTATATACAGTAGACAGGTGTGTGTCCAAATCACATCCAATCAATTGAATTCATAACAGTTGGACTCCAATCAGGGTGTAGAAACATCTCAAAGATGATCAAGAGAAGTTAGTAGTTTCTGAATGCACTGTTTATCGGCCCTCAGTGATTGAGATGGATGTGTGCTGCATCGTCTTTTTGGGATTCAAATGCCGAATCCACATTAGACTTCAGAAACGTCAGTTTGAAGTGATTTAGGTTTCCTGTGGCAGTTTTAGAAAATAGAAAAATTACTTACTCTGGCACAACTTGTTTGATCTGTGGTTTGACATATCCATCCACTGCTTTTGCTGCAAGAGAGAAACACTGCATTTAAAAAAAAAAAAAAAAAAAACACATTGCGGAATCATTTCAACTTCAATTTAGTGTTGATCTGAATACAAACAAATGTTTCAGATACATACAGAGTGGAGGGGTGTAGTACTTGGCGAAGACCTCGCCTTTGGGCCGGTCAGGGTAGAGAAACAGAAGGTGGTTCAGGTCACTGATGCGGTCAGCCAGGGAACGAATGGAGAAGTCCTTGGTTGTATAAGGCAACAGATTCCAGACCAGCCTCTCACCTAGCCAAAGACAGAAACAACCAAAAATTACAGTCACTGTATTTACCAAGGCGTAACATAATACTGTAGCAGAGATTAAGATGACTTATATACAACCTTTGTCACATATAAGCACACAAGTGGAATTAAGGGCCAATATTTACAGTATAAAATTGAACTTGGAGCTAAAAAAATGAATGCTGCATTTCAGCAGAACAAAACATTTTCGAAGCGTTTCATTCAGTTAGATGTTGAAGGAAGGATGAAGGAATAATTACTTAGAAGGAATTACCCTCAGAGTCACACTAACCCTAACCCGTGTAAGAGAGCCTTAAAAGTACAGAAGTTTGGTACCTGCTTTGTTGGGGTTCTCAGCCACCCAGGCGATGGTGATGCCTCCGATCTCAGAGTCGCTGAATCGCAGCAGGAAGGTGCCGTTGGGTTTGGACAGCAGCATGTCCTGTGCCTGCTGCTTGTTTACAAAGCCCAGGATGGCCCTAGAAACACACATATTCACACACAAACATAAAGTTGAACTTTTTTGTGTTAAGAACCAATTCCTTAAAGTTGATAAAAACATGAGACTTCCTCCATCCATCTTCGTCCGCTTATCCGGTATCGGGTCGCGGGGGTAGCAGCTCCAGCAGGGGACCCCAAACTTCCCTTTCCCGAGCCACATTAACCTGCTCCGACTGGGGGATCCCGAGGCGTTCCCAGGCCAGGTTGGAGATATAATCCCTCCACCTAGTCCTGGGTCTTCCCCGAGGCCTCCTCCCCGCAGGACGTGCCTTGAACACCTCCCTAGGGAGGCTCCCAGGGGGCATCCTTACCAGATGCCCGAACCACCTCAATTGGCTCCTTTCGACGCAAAGGAGCAGCGGCTCTACTCCGAGCTCCTCATGGATGACTGAGCTTCTCACCCTATCTCTAAGGGAGACACCAGCCACCCTCCTGAGGAAACCCATTTCGGCCGCTTGTACCCTGGATCTCGTTCTTTCGGTCATGACCCAGTTTTCATGACCATAGGTGAGGGTAGGAACGAAAGCTCACTGGTAGATTGAGAGCTTTGCCTTCTGGCTCAGCTCTCTTTTCGTCACAACGGTGCGATAAATTGAATGTAATACCGCACCCGCTGCGCCGATTCTCCGACCAATCTCCTGCTCCATTGTCCCCTCACTCGCGAACAAGACCCCAAGGTACGTGAACTCCTTCACTTGGGGTAAGGACTCATTCCCTACCTGGAGAAGGCACTCCATCGGTTTCCTGCTGAGAACCATGGCCTCAGATTTAGAAGTGCTGATCCTCATCCCAGCCGCTTCACACTCGGCTGCGAACCGATCCAGTGAGTGCTGAAGGTCACAGGCCGATGATGCCATCAGGACCACATCATCCGCAAAAAGCAGCGATGAGATCCCCAGCCAACCGAACTGCAACCCCTCCCCACCCCGACTACGCCTCGATATCCTGTCCATAAATACTACAAACAGGATTGGTGACAAAGCGCAGCCCTGGCAGAGGCCAACTCTCACCTGAAACGAGTCCGACTTACCAGCACCTTGGAGTAGACTTTACCGGGGAGGCTGAGAAGTGTGATACCCCTGTAATTGGCACACACCCTCTGCTCCCCCTTTTTGGACAGGTGAACCACCACCCCGGTCTGCCACTCCTTAGGCAACGTCCCAGACTTGCACGCAATGTTGAAGAGGCGTGTCAACCAAGACAACCCCTGCACACCCAGAGCTTTAAGCATTTCTGGACGGATCTCATCAATCCCTGGGGCTTTGCCACTGTAGAGTTGTTTAACTACCTCAGCGACTTCCACCAGGGAAATTGACGACAATCCCCCATCATCCTCCAGCTCTGCCTCTACCATAGAGGGCGTATTAGTTGGATTTAGGAGTTCCTCCAAGTGCTCCTTCCACCGCCCTATTACCTCCTCAGTTGAGGTCAACAGCGTCCCATCTTTACTGTACACAGCTTGGATGGTTCCCCGCTTCCCCCTCCTGAGGTGGCGAACGGTTTTCTAGAAGCACCTTGGTGCCGACCGAAAGTCCTTCTCCATGTCTTCTCCGAACTTCTCCCACACCCGCTGCTTTGCCTCTTTCACGGCAAAGGCTGCAGCACTTCGGGTCCTTCGGTACCTTGCAACTGCCTCCAGAGTCCTCTGGGATAACATATCCCGGAAAGACTCCTTCTTCAGTCAGATGGCTTCCCTGACCACCGGTGTTCACCACGGTGTTCGAGGGTTACCGCCCCTTGAGGCACCTAAGACCCTAAGACCACAGCTCCCCGCCGCAGCTTCAGCAATGGAAACTTTGAACATTGTCCACTCGGGTTCAATGCCCCCAGCCTCCACAGGGATGCACGAAAAGCTCTGCTCCAGCAGAGCTGAGACTTCCTGTTTAATAAATTCAAATAGTTTTACTAATAAGCCTCCTTTTTCTAACCAGAGAAACATCAAATATATAGTCTTCTGTTGAAAGAGGCGGTAACATTTAAGAATAATTCCAACTATTGCTTTATAGTAAAATTTGTTTTTATTTCAGCATTTGTTTATTTGATTTGATTTATTTGAATTAAAGGGGAACTGCACCAATTTCACACATCAAAGTGTGTTTACAGTTCTTTGGGAGTACTACTGCATCTAACTATAAATCTAACTATAAATTGGGGGATCTCTGTATGTGCATGTGTGTGTCCGTTGCCTGTCAAATATCTCATGAACCATTCATCTGATCTACTTCACACTTGGTTTCCTGGGTATCCTATTAACCTGGCATTTGGAATTCGGAGCAGTTTGGACAACGTTGGATATTGAATATTAATAAACTGTAAATAAAAGTTAATGACTGCACTTCAATAAAGGTAGAGGATAAAAAGGGCTGCAATAACGCTAGATATCAAACAAAAGAGGCACTACTTCATATTAACTGTGAGCTGTAAATTCACCACATTTAAGCACACCGCAGAAGACGTCATCTCGGAGCGTGATTGGGCGTAAGCGTCGTGTATAGCCGCGTAGCGAAGCTATTTTTAATTCAGCGCCCATGTTATTCAATCTGTCCGTTCATACCGGGCGCGTAGCGTCCGCCCGTGCGCTGCAGCTATCATTTCGGCGTCTCCTCCATTTCTTGCGCGAGACACCAGCAAATGTGTCAAGCCAGGCAGGTAATCACATACAGGAAGACCACAGAGCAGCCGGAAACTTTACAAAAAATAAAACATTTCAAATCAGGCACACGGAGGGAGAGACCGAAAGACGGACGGACAGACGGATGCACGCACCCACGACCATTTGCCTCATGCAGTGTGACACATCTCCTTTGCATAGATTGATCAGGTGTTGATTGTGGCCTGTGGAATGTTGGCCCACTCCTCTTGAATGGCTGTGTGAAGTTACTCCATATTGGCAGGAATTGGAACACGCTGTCGTATACGCAGATCAAGAGCATCCCAAACATGCTCAATGGGTGACATGTATTGTGAGTATGCATGCAATGCAGGAATTGGGATTTGTTTTAGCTTCCAGGAATAGAGTACAGATCCTTGCAAAATGGAACTTTGGTTTGGTGGCAGGTGAATGGCATGACAATGGATCTCAGGATCTTGTCACGGTGTCTCTGTGCATTCAAATTGCCATCAATAAAATGCATCTGTGTTCAATGTCCAGCCCATACCATAACCCCACCGCCACTGTGAGGCACATTAACCGATCTTATCTGGATCAGACATTGCTGTCTTAGCTATCAACATTAAACAGTTCCACGCAAAAAAATTCAGCTTAAGTCATTACCCATCATTCCAGTGAGGCTTGAGATGTTTCTTCATGAGCTCTACGACTCCATCAAACCACTGCCAGAAGGTAAAGTTGCGTCCAGGTAAGCTCTCCTACAAATTAAACATATTCCATCAGTATGTTAACATGCACACAAGACGCTACGGTTACTCTAGTTGATAACTAACGCCTTTTCTGTGTTTATGTGTGTAATAACCTGATTCACACCACTCATTGTGTATTTCCAGTTATGGTGTATTTTTCTCTTATCTTAAATATGTGGGTTATTGATAAGATGCATAACTTTTATTTGGTTTATGTCAATGTGCATTAGACTTATTGGAA
The DNA here is from genome assembly GCF_008315115.2 of Sander lucioperca. Classification (NCBI taxonomy): domain Eukaryota; kingdom Metazoa; phylum Chordata; class Actinopteri; order Perciformes; family Percidae; genus Sander; species Sander lucioperca. The sequence continues at coordinate 28,721,429 of NC_050194.1, read as the reverse complement.
TGACTTGTGCATCTATAATAAGATGTATCATTCAACTAATCTGTTCAGACAATTATTTACAGTTAATATTATATATACTTTTGTATTTATATTATACAATGAGATGTCTCTTTCACCACTTTACCAAGTATTGGAGTTTAAAGGGGTGTAACACTTTAATTACTGCACTGCAAGTGTTTTTTCATATTACGTTATGGTGAGAGGGTTACATGTGTGTGTGTATCAGAGCATGTGGAATGAGAAGGACATGCTCTGTAAGAGCACATCTTTTTCTTATAGTGCAAATGTGTCCGAATTTTACATTCAGCTGTTGAGCTGTGAAAAAACGAGCTGGCCTCACCCGGTTGAACTGGGCCCAGGATATAGTCATGTTGCGAAAGTCCTCAGGGTTGTTGCTGCTGCTTGTGAAAGCTTTCTGTGCCAGGAAGACCATGTTATCCTCTGAGAGGCCACGCCCACTGTGCATCTCTGCCTTGTACTTCATGTCAAGGGCCTCACACAGCTGGGGCCACTGCACCTTGTCTGGCACGATGAACGGCACCCTGCCCTAAGGAGACAAGGAAGAGTGGAAAACATAGGGGGTGGGGGGGGTCCTCTCACCAGAATTACATTGTTGTTTTGACAAAATATGGGGAAATTACACTGACCAGCTCATTGAGAGTAATGGAATATGTTCAATATAGTAAAGGAAAACGAAGTCAAAATGCAGACATGTGGCACTACACTTATAACAGAGTGTATCTTTAAAGAATAAGTGTGATGTTAGGGGTGTTGAAATTAAAGGTGCTCTAAGCGATGTTGGGTGACGTTATTCCTTGTTGACGTTCAAAGTATTTTCAAACAAAACGAAGACTAGCTCGCTCCTCCCTCCTCCTCATCCCGTCCCCTCCCTTCTGTGCTTCAGCGCACTACCCCCCCCCCCCAAAATCCTTCTTCTCCGTTATTGGCTGAACACTGGAACACGGTTTGTGTATGTTTGCATGGTCCAGGTTGGACCACTTTGTTTTTGTTGGTGTGTGTGTGGACCCTGGGCTGTCTACAGAGACCGCGTTTTTTTACAGTGTGTTCAGGGCACTGGCAGCTCGCGGATAGTGAGGAGATGTTTGCTGTATGTGACAAAAAATGTTGTAGCCTAAAAAATTCTTGACATCGTTTAGAGTACCTTTAATCATTTCATCGATGCATCGCGATGTGGACGTGGACGATTCTGCATCGATGGAGTGACAGACCATAATCGATTATTGCCTATTGATGTTACTTGTTGACTTTTTTAGTTTTTGCCTTTGTCGGTTGTCTGGTGTGTTTAGACACCGCTACATTCAGGAAATGTCTTTTTTTAAGAGCAGATCCAAAAAAGGGGGAGTTCATATATATCTGACTGCTTGAAAACCATGTGTAGCAATAAATAATAATATTGAGGAGGTGACGCATCGTGATATTGAATTGGACCGAATCGTTGACAGGATAATTGTAATCAAATCAAAAGACCAGTGAAGATTCACACCCCTACATTATGTTACTCTATGTTTCTTATTGTCAACAAATCCCATGAAAAGACCAAAACCAACAATATGTTACTCACACTCGCTATGATTAACACTAGAACTGCCAAACCCAACGCCTCAGAGAGAGAGATCAATACACAGCCCACACAAACCATACACAGCCAGGTAGCTTATCCACCATTAGAAAGGGAATCCGGCTACAATCGTCATGATTGGTGTGTTGATAGCCAATGGTCGTTCTACTTCAGCTGTGAAGAGACATTGCGCATTGGCCTTCCACACTGGGAGACCTTGCTGTACTTCATAGGCTGTCCCAGGACTTAAAACTAAACAGAAAAAGGCCGTTTACCGTTTGATGAACAAAGTCACAGTCAGCAATGGACTCAACAGGACAATATTTGCAACTTAGTTGACTTTTTATGAAAAACTGAATGGACCCATGTTCGCCGTTTTCGGACAGCTCAAAAGGTAGGGAATTGCGAGCTCTCGTCTCTTTTGATTATTATTCCGGGAATTTGAATAAATCATGCTTTAGTGCAAAGGACTTCCGTAAAATGCACTGAACGATTAAATCGTGGAGAATCTAAACAATCTAACGATGTGTAGCATGTCCATATTGACTAAAGTTTTAAACATTTGTATTTTAATGCACAATGCAAAGCCGATACAAACCTGCTTATCCGGGTCGCCAGGGACCTGATTTTTAACAGTATTTATAGGTGATTATAAGTGCATGTGAATTAATATTGGCATGAAAATTTGTTCATGTGTCCCATTCAGCGCCGCTGAGGGGGGGGGGCAGCTGTTGCAGCAGCTCTTGCTCACCTGTAAGCTTTTCGTTCTGTTTTCTTTTTAACTTTTTGTAACTGTATTTAGTACTGATAAACCGTGCAATAATATATATATATATTAGGGCTGCAACAACGAATTGATAAAATCGATAAAATTAGATTATTAAAAAAGTTGGCAATGAATTTCATTATCGATTCGTTGTGTCGCGTGACACGCCACTCAGTCACGGAGATAAAAGCAATTGAGTTGAGTGCTGTGCGGAGCGAAAGAAAAAAAAAAAAAAAAAAGAGCAGAGCGGGGGTAGAGGAAATACGGAGAGAGACCGGAGAGACCCGTAACGTTGTTCTGAAACACATGGCGGAGACAGAGAAATCAGTACGACCTAAGTCATCCAAGGTGTGGGAGCATTTCACACTAAATAAATCGAAACCGTGTTCATTGCAAGATAAGCAAAAGCGACACGGCATGGCACGGGCGCACCACGGTGATGATTCAGCACCTAAAACATAAACATGTTGGAGTCCTTGATGAGGAGGAAGGGAGTTCAACAGCAGGGTAAAGTCACTACACAATCCTACTTTTGTTCCGTTTTGAAGTGAGGAACGTAACGTCCCTCCAGTAGCTCTTCTGGTGCTGGTGTGGTGTTTACTCGTTATCCAGCTGACTAGCATGACAAGCTAGCGTTAGCTCGTTAATAACAGGAGTAAAGCAGGACTAAAGACACGATTTTATTCACTCGCCTTTTTTGGCCCATTCATTTTTCAATCTGCTATCATGTATATATTCTGTGCTTTGTCCCGTATCAGTTATTGTTGACCCTATATATTTGTGTGTGTTGTACTTCTTAGCACTTGGTCATCTTAAGCTGTGTTTAAATGTGGTGAACAAATTAACTTAACTTGCACTTACTACAATGATGGTAATAATTTAATGAATAAGCTTCAAGTGTGTGTGTGTGTGTGTGTGTGTGTGTGTGTGTGTGTGTGTGTGTGTGTGTGTGTGTGTGTGTGTGTTGTCTGTATCTGCTCTTTGGGTTACTTACCTTTAACACAACTATTAACTAAAGCAACAAATATGTATGTAAGTATGTATTGAGTTGATGTAAATTAATGCTTTTTTGTTTTTTTATCCGATTCATTGAAAAAATAATCGACAGATTAATCAATTATTAAAATAATCGTTAGTTGCAGCCCTTATATTATATATATATATATATATATATATATATATATATATATATATATATATATATACATACACACACATACATACATATATATATATACATACACACACACTGTATATATATATATATATATACTGTATATGTGACTGTGCAATACTGTAAATAAACTTTTCTATTTTACTATTTATTCTTTTTATTTACATGAAATTATTGTTTGTTTCAGTGTTTTGTGTCCGTGCCATTGTGGGATTAATAAAGGATTTTGAATCTTGAATTCATTGTCTCAATGGACCATCATGCAAATGCATCAATTATGCTGCTAAAATGAGGCGGAGGAAAGTAGCAACGTTAATCGGCTTTTCTCCTGGTAACAAAAGGGTTTTTTGTGTGAAAAATAACACCAAAACCCATCTGTAGCCATTATTATGACAATATAGGCATTTGCAGAACAGGTACAGTATTAAGTCAGGAGGGAAACATATTTTACACAAAGAGGGAATAATTCAAATTTCTTAACCACAATGTTAAATGGTGTGGGCTATGGCAGCTCTACTGTTAATCAGTCGACAGAAAATTAATCAACAACTATTTTGATAATCAAATAATCATTTTAGTAATTTTTTTTTTTTTTTAAGAGAAAAAGTTTCCAAACCTTTGCAGAGATCAGTGGCAGATTAATTGACATATGTTCTAGTGAGTATTTGGGGAAGCAGGACGGTTTGTGTGGGATTGAATCAAAATAAACTATATATAGAATACGACAAGATTGCCCTTCAAATGTATATTATGCTAACTAAAACCTGACAGGCTGACACTGTGTATGATGTTATGGGGAACTGCTACTTGGTACAGTCACCTGACATGGTAAAGTATAAAAAGGCCATTTTGGAAAACAGGCCGTCCATGAGCAGCCAACTCACCGGCTCAGCAAAGGCGTTGTCCCACAGGACAGTGGCTGTGGCGTTGTTGTCCTGACTGCCGTGGACGATCACTACCACAGGCAGTGATAAGGTCTGCAGGTTACAGACACGACAAGAGGTTAAAGTCTTCTGGATTTATTCAAACTAATCAATACACGCTTAATGTTTAATATCAGGCTTGGAGAAGTCTTAGACAAAGCCACTAAAACTCTAGTTGGCATTCAATCAAAAGGAGACCCAAGACAGTGGAAATGAATTCAGTAGCAGATGGCCGAGGAGTAACAATAATAATAATACTTTTTATCTAACACACTAAAAATATATAACATAAAATTGATCAAACATTAACAGCAGTTCTAAAAAGGTGAGGAGAGAAAGTTGAGCTGCCACGGAGCACCTAGCTGCTGATATGGGGGTTGTACATAGAAAATTATAAGGGGGTTGGCTGTTTGTGTGGCTTTTTTGCCTTTAAATGGTCGCTATGCAGTTTTGGCAATTTCTTCGCTGTTTTCTCGCTTTTTGCTCGCTTTTTGCTCGCAGGTTTCTCTATAGAGCTCCCCCTACAGCTTCAGAATAGATATCTGGCAACACTGTGTAAAAACTCGCTCGGTCAGTCTGCCGTTTCCCCTTTTCTGTTCCTCCGACAATGCTTTCCTAGCTTTCTGCTTATTTTTTGCCGGTTCAGCCATGACGATAGTGTGAAAAACTCCATCACTACCTTGTTCTTATAGCTAGCCGGTTCCTGTATGTGTGCAGTGCCGTGAAGCAATTTGTTACATCGCAAGACCTGATATCACGCCATACTTCCTGACGCTGAGGCCGGCGGCTCACCGGCCGAAATGTGCAAGGGTGGTTTTTCCGCTCACAGGCGCTAGGGGGGAGCAAGACGACCACCATTCAACACCAAAAAAAGTCATATAACCATTCCAATGACTCCGAAGCTGTTCAGTTAAGGTAAATTAAGCTAAAAAAAACAAAAAACTGCATAGTTCCCCTTTAATTGATGGGACTAGAGCTGTAGACAGGAAAGGGGGTAGAGAGGGGGGGGGGATGACTTGCAGCAAAGGGCCACGGGTTGGGGCGCCAGGGTAGCTCACCTGGTAGAGCGTGCACCCTATGTACAGACGCTCAGTTGTCGCCACAGCGACTGCAGGTTCAATTCTGACCAGTGGCCGTTTGCTGCATGTCATTCCACCTCTCTTTCCCCTTTCACGTCTAAGTTGTCCTATCAAATAAAGGCCTAAAATTATAAAAAAAATATATATCTTTAAAATAAATAAAAAAGGGCCATGGTGGTAAAGACTAAGCCTTGGTACATGGGGCGCACACTCAACCAGGTGAGCTACCAGGGCCTTTAAGCTTTGACCATTTGAGAACCAGTGCTTTTTAGGTGCTATTTACACATAAAAAGGTCAAATGTTCTATCTCTTACTTTGACATGGAAGACCAGCTCGTTGCCCCCGACGCTGAACTGTGATTCAAACAGAACTGTGAACTTTTCCTCCGTCACTGACTCTGCACCTCGACGGTCCGAACGCTTGATCCGCTTCAGTGACTGTATGAAGACATGGGAAGAGATTAGAGGCATATTCCCTCATGTTTTACCTTTACATCTTATAATCAGGGTTGCCAAATATTCGGGCCAATACTGTAGATTTCATCTCTGTGCGATAACTCAATCTGGAACAGAGTATATTACATGACTACTCGATCTATGAAAAACATGAGAATCAATATCCCTAGGCTAAAGCCTGCCAAAGGCTGTTTGATTGAGGCAGGGAAATATAAAATTGGAGTAATCAAACTGAGCAAAAGTCTAATCTTTCCAATATTATTAATTTGATAAGATTAAGCAAGATTAAACTACCTTAGTCATGGGGTGATTAAAATCAAAGTTGGGATAGAACATTTCTTCCACAAGATAGAAATCTTTGATTTGGCAATACCTGTTCAGTAATATGTTGAGGGCCAACAATAAAATTTTGACTGAAGAAAATAATTTGCCATCCAGTTTTTAGCATCAACTGAGGATAGTCTGGTTATTGGACCAATAGCTCAAGTTTTACCTCAAAAAACTACATGGGGTTTCCAACCAAATAATGTAAAAATATTGTTGCATGTAAAACAATTATACAATTACTATACACAAAATGTTATTTTTTTTTCTTAAACAGCAATGTATAAGTCTTACACTTAAACAGTAGAGCTTACCATGTTTCTGAAGTGTGCACTGAGGGTGCCAGTGGCCTGGTGATACTCCATTACACAGTTGTTGTTCAGGATTTCTCCACTGCTTTCACTACCAAGGCAGAAGAAAAGCAGTTAAAAAGGATTAACACATTCTTAGTGGGCGGCTGTGGCTCAGGTGGTAGAGCGGTGGCCTACCAATCGGAAGGTTGGTGGTTCGATACCTGACCCTGCAGTGTCAGGTGAAGTGTCCTTTGGCAAGACACTGAACCCCGAATTGCCCCCAATGCTGTGCCATTGGAGTGTAAATGTGTGTGTGAATGTTTATCTTGAACGGCAGCCTCGGCCACCAGTGTGTGAATGGTTCCTGTACTATGTAAAAGACGTTAAGACTAGAAAAGCTTTATGTAAATACAGTCCATTACATTACATAGTGACTGTAGCTGTCAACTGTTAATCTCACATTATTACTTAACCACCATGAAACTATTTCTATTTGTTTGGTAACTGAAATGTAATGAATGAACATGTTCCTGCTTTATCAACCTGCTTTAACCATTATTTTAGCTTTGTATCAGCCAAGAGTCCATAATGTGCATTCATCATTATTACAAGTATGCATGCTAGCATGTGCCCCTCACCTGTGTGTGCTCTTATTCTTCAGCAGAGCTTTGGCCTGCTGCTCGCTTACAATGACAGCCTTGACCTGAGGTGGATTCATGTGGACGTTGAGCTTCCCGCCCACCAGAAGGCGCACTGTGGCTGCAAACTTGGTCTGGGTCTTTAACACCTGGGGCGGCTGCTTTTCAATTATGAAGGTACTGAAGAGAAGAGGGGACAATGACATGATGGGTTGGTCAACATTTTGTTGATTCGTGTTATCCAAAGTAGGGATACACTGATCCAACTTTATCAGTCCTGATACCAATACCTGGGCTTTGGGTATCCAATATCAGCGTTAATTGATAAGCTGTATGCCTCACTGTGTGGAAGTAACTGAGATCATTCTTTTATGTGTAAGGCTGTGGTGGAATTTCCAGCTTACGAACTCATGCTATGTAAGTTGAGACATGGTACCCAAGTCTCATTCAGGCCAGTGGCCAACATAACCTCATAACCTTTCCAGGCAGAGAAGTACTTCAACTCTGTGTAGGCCTGCAGCGACGCGTCGATGACGTCGACGCATCGACGTCAAAATTACGTCGACGTCGTATTTTTGCGTCGACGCTTCGCCACACACACATGTGGGAGACCAAAACATTGCAGGAAACAGCAACCTCCTCAGAATTCCCAACAAAGCCCTGCAAAAAGCCCCATGAAAAGAAAAAGTCCTAAAAAAACAGCTCGCCCTTAATCATCGAAGGTATGGGAATACTTAAAATATAGTCCCAAGTACTAACGTTAGCTAAATTAATTTCATGTTTGTGTAGTGTGTTGTGTAGCCTGTGCACTTAGGTGGTGCTAGCTAACTATCTTAGCTCTCCGTGCAGTTTGTTCGTGCTAGGTTAGTAGCTAACGTTAACGTTAGCTAGCTACTGGCGCCTAGACAGCTGTGTTTAGCTAACGTTAGTTATCATCTAATGTTGGCTTGAATGGTAGCTAGCTTACGGCTGCAGAACACAGCTATCTATAGTAGCTAACGTTAGCTAACGTGAACGTTAGCTACTAACCTAGCACGAACAAACTGCACAGAGAGCTAAGATGCGTTGGTTAGCCTAGCACCACCAAAGTGCACAGCTGCATTAGCATGTAAACCTACAGAAAAGCAGTTAAGAGAGTGAGTTTGATTATGCATCAGGTTTTATGTTGGGACTGTTATGTTGTGTTAAACAATCCAAGGAATGTCTGTACTGTTCACTGCACAGTGTTTTTCTTTTTTGCACTACAACTTGATTTTTTTGAACAAGAGAGTTATGTTGGTACTGTAAAAGAGTAAACAGGCTGGCCTTTCATTTTGTATAACAGTAAAATAATTATTTTATTTTGTGTAAAGCAGAAGATTTTTTGCTGTGCAAAATTGTTTAATAAAATATATTAAGAATTTTTTGGTATTTATTTGAGATACATTATGGTTTTTATTAATCGAGCAACAGAAAAATAATCGTTATATTAATCGTCCAATTAGTCGTTAGATTAGTCGACTAATCGATAAAATAATCGCCCGATTAATCGTTTAATAAATAATCGTTTACCCCCAGCTCTAACTCTGTGTCTCTACAGATTCAGGAAATCAATGCGGCTGCATGATGAGGGGATGTTTTGTTTCAGACTGTCTCCTTTTGGAAGTCAGTGGCCTGCCACACTTTGCATACTTATCAAAAAGAGAAGTAGGCTGAACTAGGTATCTATGTTGACGGCACCTGCAATAACTTTGTTTACCTTAAAGGTTCAGCTAAACTTAACACCTCCAGCATGAGTTTGAATACACCTTCAGGAGGACAGGAACTTTAGAAGTTTGGATGACACTTAGACTGTACTGTGTAATCCTAAACTCTCCTCAATTAAGTGTTCATTTAATGCTTCTGTGTAATTCATCAATGTCTCCCGAACTTTCTTCACATATGTGAAATGAGATGTGCTGCTCCGGAGTTTTTCCTTAACAAAGGCAACATCCTTACAAGGTGCACCTGGTGCATTACCTGGTCCACAAGTGTAACCGTTCTGTGTTTGTTTACATTCTGTAACTCCCAGGGAAGGCAAAATGTTGCAACGCTGGTGACTTCAGGGAAGCAAGAGGATTTTCCAGTTCTGTTCTGCAGACTACAACGGACAGTTAGGATTTGCACACGTCAGACCTGGCAAAAACTACAACGATTCCAAAAATTACACATATCATATAGCGCTATAGCAGAAAAAACGTGTTTGACCCTATAACTCCCAAACCGTACATCGCACATTCAAAACCCATATATCCTCGTATTCCCTGGATTCAACTGAATCTCCTGATATTACAAATTACGCACAAACAAATTTGTGTAGCTAACTATAAAAACACCAACTTTGCCATATCTGGACCAAAATTAAGACTATCAACGCGAAACTTTAGATTCTTGTTTGCTGTGATCCTCTGGAGGTCCCCCACACATTTTACGAACATTGGCCACTAGGGGGCGCTACAAGTACAAAACGTTTATCTCTCATGAACGGCTCATCAGATTTTTACAAAATTTGGATCCCCTCCCATAACCACCAAGAGTAAAGACCTAGTCACTGTTCCACAATCAGGACAGATTCTGCATCGCGTCTCCTGAATCAATTGGATGGAGTCTCCTTTTCAGAACCGTTTCTTTTGTGGGCGTGGGAACCAGCAAACTTATCTGCCAGCCCACAGGCACTGTTGACAACATCCACACATTTCTCACCTGGTAACTAGGGCGGAGATGATATCAGTGATGTCAGCGTTAAGTTTGCTCAGCAGCTCTTCCATTGGACCCGGCAGAGGAAGCTGCTGGGTTAGATGTTCACAGCGTCGGATCTGCTGCCGGTTCTGCCAGATCAGGTCAGCCAGCTTCTCACACCTGGCAGACAGGGACAGGAGGTGGAGATACCACCACAGTGTGGAAATAAAAGGGAAGAGAAGTTCCTCTATGTGAGTGCATACACATCCTGTTTATATATTTATGATTTTTATAGATGTATGTGAATTATAATGTTTTATAGTCCTCAAGTGAAAGAAAACAATTCAAACTTTCCTCTACATGACAAAACATTCTATATTTGCTTAGTAGGTGAAAACCATTTAATAAAATCTCCACCCTATAATATAATATGCCAATTAAAATAATTGTATTAGTCCAGTATATACCAAGACTGGAGGACATCCAGCCCCCCCTCATGAGGACCCCCGTTGCCAGCCAGCTGCTGCCTTCTCTTCCATTGGATGAGTTCCTCATCCAGGATCAGAGTCTGCTGCTTCCTCAGTAGGGACAGGGTCTTCTGGTGTTGCTCTGACAGGTCCTGCAAACACACCACCAGCCTTATGCTGAGAAATATTTGCATATGTGACAGTATATTAACATACAAAAAAGAAACACAGGGAGAAATGAGCTTAGCAAGATATTGGACATCATGTTTACATACACTGTAGTAACTCAATTACTGTAAAATCCACATTTACATGCTACTGTGTTTACTGTTGAGCTGTGGAAACTGATTTATTAAAGCTCAAAAAGGGGATATCTACTTACTATGCCTGCTCCAAAATTGTGCAGGCTTTTTTGACACATGTTGCACATGTCTGGAAAGTAATGAAGCGCAAATGAAAGTGTGTTCTTCTGCTGGAATTGGAATATTGGTTAAAGACACTTTTTGAACTCCAAGAGTGCACTCATCTAGCAAGGGGAAGGCTGATATGTGAGATAGGATTAGTCAAACAGCCAAATGTCACCAGCTCAACAAAAGACCAGTGACCAGTGAATAGGTTACGAAAATTCAATGCTGGTAGACTTTTAAACACCTTTGAGAAGATTAGTTCTGTAAAAAAAAAAAAGATTTAGGCCACAGCCACGATTAGTGTTGTTTTCATCAACAAAAATTATGACTAAATATCGTCTTCAACGAACCTTTATCACGTGACGAAAACGAGACAAGACGCAACGTAAATGCTGGTCATGCGACGAGGACTATAATTAAATGTATAATGCAATATTACATAACATAACATAAAAGTTGTTATATTATTGCTTCAGTATTAGTGTTTAGTAGCCTATTCAGTTTCTGAACAGTGCACAAGCCAACAGTTTGGTGACGCCGTCTGAGCCTTACGTCAGGGTTTCCCGCAGCACTTTGCAGCTTGGGCGGCCGCCTAAGCTGGGGAACCCTACCGCCTTAACTAGGTCGTCAAGTCCGCTGCACAAAAGGCCGTCAAGTGCATCTCGGACAATAGCGCGGACGCGCTTCACATCGCTAGCGGGCACGCGCGCCACGGCCGAAATGAGAGAAAGAAAAAGAGACGTCCGTCGCTGTCTGGAGGATAACTAGCCAGTTGATATCGCGTGTGTGTCCATGAGAACAATCGCCATTTCACCGTCGCGTGTGCGTCGGAGTTTGTCAACAAATGTGGTCAGCTGGGGCATGCCCGGGCAGAGACTGGGTGAGTGGACTTACCGGAGCGTTGGCATACGGTGGGCAGAGAACATATATGTATCTCTGTCCTGTTCTTCACATCAGTGAGGCTTTCTTCTCTTGTTTCAACGAAGTGAATACATGACGAAGTGACTGGAACTATCCATCACCTCTACGTGCTGGCTGTTGCCAGGTCTTTGAGACACAGCTGTTTGTTTTTTTTTAATCACTACACGCGGTTCACAATACACGGTTAGCGTAGTTACACACAGTGAAATGACGTGTCCTGTTTTTATTTCAGGCATACTATCTGCTGGAGTGAGTGAAGCTGTGGGCTGAGCTCTGTTATCTCAGCGCAGTTTTGGAGAAGAGTTGTCGGGCAAAGTGGAAGAGAGCGTGTCATGGAGGATAATGGGAGCAATGCCAGTGAAACTGTTACAGCACTTTTTTTGAAAATAGTTTAATGAGCTTAAAGTTGCACATTGCAACTGTTATTTTGAAAAGCTGTTATTTATTAATTATTTAAATGTAATATTTAGTGTAGTGTGTAGTACAGAGTCTGCACTACAGAGATGTATTAATTATATATTTACATTTGATATTTAGTGTAGTGTGTACTACACTAATACATAAAAACAGGTCCGTATATTTGTTTGTTTGTGTGAGAGTGTGTGTGGGTTCTTAGTTACTAAGCATCCCTTGTTGGCCAACATTTTGGTTTTGTCTATACTACTAGGTACTATATTGACTGGATTAAATAGAATTGCATTACTAAAAAGAGACTAAAATACAATTTTCGTTGACTAACACTTTACTAAATGTCATCAGTTTTCGTCGACTAAAACTAGACTAAAATAGTCATGGATACTTCTGACTAAAATAAGACTAAAATGCTCAGACTTTCAGTCGACTGAAACTTGACTAGACTAAAAAGAGTATGAACTAGGGCTGAACGATTAATTGCATTTGCGATAATATCGCAATATGTTAAAACGCGATTTCCTAATCGCAAAGGCTGCGATTTGGTCACATGACTCGCGAGAGCAAATCAGTCTACACTCCGCAGAGAAAGCATCAACTAGCACGCTAACGCTACATCGTACCTTGAGCAGATTTCTGTCATTCAAACAACTCTGAGTTGTAGTTTAAAACTTTTACAGCCATTTTAATAAAATAAAGGGTTTTATTCGGGCTTGAGTCTATACATGCAGTTAATGGATACAGGCACACAGAACTCAAGGCTCGGTTGGCAACAATTAGCTCTGATTAGTGGTTAGCTCCGGTTAGCTCCGTTATAAAGATATGGAGTGGAGGAGCTGCCACTGAGAGGGGTAACAACCAGACTCTGATAAATGATGTTCGGGGAGCTTTCACAGCAGCGTGGCCGCGGGGTTTCAACAGTTTTATTAGTACAATTAATCCCACGGCAAGAACACCAGCAGCTAGCTAACGCAACGATAGCCTCTCTGAACAAGTGCACACAGCAGCACGCAACTTCACGAGGGGGAGGGGCTGGAGGCAGCTCCTCTCTGTGCACTGTAAAAAATGAGTTTTTGTGTGTGTGTGTGGATATATACTATATTTTTACTTATTTAACTGTCTATTGTGTAATTGTGTGTTCATACTATAAATTATTATATTATTATTCTTGAATAATACAGAAGACAAAGAGCTTAAAAAAATAATCGAATCGCAATCGCAATATTTGGGAAAAAAATCGCAATTAGATTATTTTCAAAAATCGTTCAGCCCTAGTATGAACGTGACTAAAACTAATAAAAACTAAAATGACAGCTTGACACAAAGACTAGACTAAAATTAAAATTAAAACAGGCCGCCAAAAACAACACTAGCCACAATACTTGGTTGTGTAATATCTTTTGCTACGCTTACACCTCGCGCACACACTTCTGGTGTTTCTGGTCCACTAAAAGGGAGACATTTGCTAACCCCTTTTCTTTCTTTTTTAAATCTCTGGGGTTGCGTTGTAGTTTGGAGAAGCATAAACCGAGACCTTTGGAAACGCCGATGCCAACATTCGGCTCCTGATTGGGTCTGGTCAGTCATGACGTGTCTTTTCCGGATTCGTCACACCCGTCACGTGATCCCGCTCGGAAAAAACAAGCTACAGCCTGGACTGGCTATTTCAACATGGATAACGAATTACAGGTGCTTCTGACCTTGTTGTCAATGCTAGCAGCTGTTGTGCAGTTAAATTCTGCATTTAATAATGCTACTACTGCCTACATGCGCAGAGGCAAGCTATTATTCAAATGATTTTCGAATATTATCGTGTCCGACGGCCTTATGTGTGGAGAGCCGGTTTTGGGTGAGGTCAGGGAGATCCAGTGCCTGCTGGGATTATTTTATCAATGAAGTTGTGGTTCCTGAGGAATGGCGAGAACTTTCAAATGTCCAGATCGGCCCTGATCAACCTCAGCGAAAGACTACATACGTCCGCGTGTGGGAGGAGACAACACAAATGAGGGCGCCTGTGAATATACTAATAAAAATAGCATCCATGTTATATTATCTCAGTGAAGACGGAAAATAGGGAAGATATTTGGACTATCCCGACAAGTGGTTTCCGTCATCATTGACAAGTCTGCAAGGCCATCACCATCTTCCTGGCTCCAGACTATATTATTACATGTTATTTAAATGTCAGTAGTTGTTCCAAATGTACAGTTTTTGCACATCATCTTTTTTTTGTTACGGTGCTGTCACAGTGAAATAACCATTTTATAAGTTCTAAAAAACATCCGTTCATAATGCGATCCTTCACTCAACTAGTTCAACTGAGCAACAATTTAACACTTGCCTTGCTTTTATTTAGTCAGTATTCAGGTATCTTTATTACCAAGGTGTTGATACTGCATAATCATCCCTGTCTTCAATGATTTAACTTTATTAAGCTTTGGTCCAGCCGGCCGGTCTAAATTTGCCTGTTTGAGTGAGAGTATGTGTGGAGAAAAGATAGAGGTAGATCATTGGTTACATATCAAACAACACCTTTTATTACAGCGAGTACAATAGGCAGTAAAAATAGGCAAATCCTTTCCTATTGCCATGGTTTTCTCTGGCGATGAATAATTCTCCTGGTACCACTTTATTTTTGCCGCTTTTTTGCCTTGTAGTCATGTGTTAGTTTCAGTAACAGTTTCAACTCAAATTAGTCCAAGCAAATAAATCTCTAAGTCTCTGGCTGCAACACATGACTATTTTGGTACAAACATTTACCAGCCAGTGACAAAAAAATGTCCACCCATAACAACACTGTACCCCTGTGTGTGTGTGTGTGTGTGTGTGTGTGTGTGTGTGTGTGTGTGTGTGTGTGTGTGTGTGTGTGTGTGTGTGTGTGTGTGTGTGTGTGTGTGTGTGTGTGTGTGTGTTTTCCTCATACAAGCCTGTATTTCTGGAGGGTGCTGGCCTCTCTGGTGAGCCAGGCCTCCACAGTGGCCCTCTTGGTCTGTAGGGTGGTCTCCCGCTGGGTGCGCTCAGCTGGAGGCAGGGAAGACAGGCTGCTCAACTGGGCTAGAAAAAGCAGGAAGAGAGGCAGGACATTACAAACCCCAGCTACCACAAAAACACTATTCACTTCTGGGTAAAGAAGGAAACATTTGACCTGCCCAACTGCAGGTTGTTTTCTACAAACATATGAGTCGAACAGCCGATGGTAAGGGTTAAATCAGTCATCAAGTCAGATTCTAATCCGGGACGCTGCCAAGGACTCAGCCTACATGGGACGCATGCTCTACCAGGTGAGCCAGAGGTCCCCCTTTGGCACCACTTATTTAAGTCATCAGGTGCACTAAATAAAATCCAAAACATTAATATAGGGAGTGTAACTGTGTGCCTTTGTCTGTATCATTTAGATCTGTTTGTGACTTTGTAAGTCTCAGCATGTCTCATGTCTTTGTGTCTGTCAATGCGTCCTTCATCCTCACCCTGGATGCGCAGGTTCTCCTGGTACTGGATGATGAAGTACTCCTGGCTATGCTGCAGCTTTCTCAGTTCATTCTCAGTCTCCTGGGTGGCCAGACGGAGCTCCTCAAAGGCCTGGTTGATCTGCTGGTGTCGCTGTGACAGGCTGTCCATGGCCTGCACCCCACTACTAGTGCTGGCCTACACACAAAACATTTTTTTTTTTTAAGTTACAGATGTTGCTTGCTTGTTACCGTTTTTTTGTTTTCGTACCTTCAGTTTGGTTCTGTCATTATCATTCATAGGGTTGGGTCGCTGTTCAAACCGGTTTGATATTAAGCCAGACATCATACCAGACTACAAAAAAAAAAAAAGTAAAGTAGCAGCTGCTCCTGAATTAGCCGGTTAGCATAAATTCCAACCGGTTTAAGCTTGCAGACTGGACCCGTAAAACTGGAAGTCACCCAACTTTACTAATACGTGTAATTTATTGTTTGTGGATAGTGGCCAACATCATTTTTCCATCCTCTTTCAGACACGTAAATCTTAACCCAGCCACACCTGGGGCAATGTTCACTGGTTTCAAAGGATTCCTGTAAATGATGACAGACATCAACCCTTTAACACTTACATTTGTAGCTTCTTGAACCAGCCTCTGCTCCGAGTGCAGGATGTGTTTAATGCAGCGCACCAGCTCCAAAGGACAGCGGTCATAAGTGCTCTGCAAAACACACACACACACACACACACACACACTAAAATTAGCTAAATGTAAAGTTTACTTAAGGTTATTAAACTATACCAGAGAGTGTATGTCCAAATATGAATATACTGTGTTTAAAAAAAATTAATTGTAATTGAACCAGTGCTTCAGATTTCTTATTGTATTAAATTGAATTTAGATCTGTTATTTTTTGTCATGTTTGAGTAGCCCTACATGTTGGTTTTTAATTTTCAGGCTCCCACTAGCACAGGGGTAGGCTACAAATGACAGCTGGTCTGAAGAAATGATTTTACTGGACATTCCAACATGACTTTAATTAGGCCGTGAGTTATTCATAATGTTGGTTTTCGGTCAAAATGTTCATCTTTTCATTCTCCTACAAACAACCTCAAAACATCACACAGTGGATGCTTTGGGATACTGTGTTCCAAGACGATTTTTTAGGCCTCCATCTCAGGGCCCATAAAGCACATGCATCATACATACAGTCTTCTGGCTCGCCACACACATGCCATTAAATCATTTACTGATACAGCTCTTTGTGACTTTTTAAATTGTTTGCACAGTATGGCTCATATTAATACTACTACTACTACTACTAATAATAATAATAATAATACACAGACTCATTTTAGAATGTTTGTGTTGCCCTGATTGCCAAAATACATGAGTGAATGCCACAGGATAAAACCCCAGGAAAGGTTGGTTTGAGGTGGCAGAGTATTACTACAGCTAAGAAAGGAGACCTGCTTCATGTTAGCACCAAATTGTTTCATTATGTTCGACTGGCTGGTAAAAGAAGGATTCAGGCTAGACTTGTTTTCCCTCGTCTTACAGTAGCTGACTGATACCTTGAGCTGGTTGGCGTAGTGGCCCAGCTTGATCTTCAGCAGAAAGCCGTCCTCTCCTCCCTGTAGCTGGGCTTTCTTCTGCAGCTCGGCCACCAGGTTGTCCAGCAGACGCTTAGCTTTGGCTTCCTCTGCTTGGTTGTCCAACTCCACTGAATCCCTGGGAAAGGCATGATCACATGTTGAACCAATCCAAAGCCAATGGGAAGCTTAGTGCTGCTTCATTAAGACTAGCTGTTGATGGCCACTTTGGCTGTCACAGGGGTAAATCATTTACATAAATCTCCATCACAAATCTCATCAACTTTGACTATTAAACATGAAATAAAACAAATGAATAATGGATAACAATAAACTTTACTTATATTGCACTTTTGTTAACAAGGTTACAAAGTGCTTTACAAAAACATGGTGAAAATAGTCAGGTGAAAGAACTAATTACATTACAAACACAAAAGAATGAAACATAAGAGTATCACCAGGTTTAGTAAGATAGTTCAGCTAGTAAAAAGACAGAAGCACATAAAAGCATTAGTTTCTCGTGAGTGTTAGTAATGTAAGTGCTGTTGGTGTGCTTTTATGCCTGCAGTTTAATGTGCTGTATTTTGAGCACTGATTTAGAACAGTGGTTAAACTGTTCACCCAGAGTTGTAACAATTCATCATTTTTAAATCAAAATCACAGTTTGCAAGAGTGCAATTTTCAAATCACAAGAAACACGATTTTAGAATAATAATAATGAAAGAATAACCTGTTCCTTGCCCTTTCAGACTTCTTTTAACTAATGTTGCCATGAAATGCAGCTACTAGTTTGTGAGTACATTATTATAACTGATCGAAATGATGGCCAAAACCATGAAAATAAGATTTAAGTTGTGAAAGGATAGACAGACAAGGTCACCTAGAACAATTTAATATATATACAATTGGTTGCCATTTTATTAGCTACACCCTAGCTTAAACTAATGGGGTTTAATACAACAGTCCACCACCTCATTTATATCAATGAGGGTAGGCTAAATAACAGAAACACATCTCTGTATAATGCAATAAGGTTCAACAGCACCCCAAACTACATCCTCCAAAGTGCTCATACAGTCAAATCAACACCTCTCTAAAATAGTTTCATATACTGTACATAGACTGTTAAACTGCATAGTAGTGAATATCGCTTTACGGTTTGTAAAAACAGTGTTCAAAGTTGGCCCCGCCCCTCCTTCCCTGGCTCAGAGCCAGGAAGAGAATGCAGTGCTGGTCAAGCGACTGAGAGAGTTCATGAAGAGAGGGAGCGCTGTACAAAGCAGATGAATCAGAGAAATTAAAACGGCATGGTGTGTTCCAAAGCACAAATAAACACAGCCACACCTCTGCTTGAAGGTGCCACATTATGAGCTTTATGCTGTAGGTTTCTCATCCTGTATGTTTGTGTGTGTCTGTGTCAGTTAAACATATGAGATGCCCAAGTGTACCGCACTAACCAAAATGAAAAGAATACAGGCAGAGGGAAGGCTCTCTGCTGATACAGACACCACCATAGAATCTAGTGGGTCAAGAGTGACAACTGAGATGGATTAATTTTTGTTTTAGTCTATAAATTGTTTTTAGTGAAATACTGCATGGTACATACTTTAATGTTAGCTAACTGAGTGTAGTTTAGTCAACTGAAATTTCTAGTCAATTTGAATTGATCTAGTGCAGTGCCCGTTTGGAGTGTGTGCCGTAAACGAGCAGACTGCTTGGTTCCCGGTAACTTTATTGTGTAAATTCTCACAATCGTGACACAAAATGCAGTTATAAAAGGATTGTCAGTATTGCTGCTTGCAGCCTTGTCGGGTGGTGTATTTTTTAATCACTACACGCGGTTCACAACTCACGGTTAGTTAGCGTAGTTAACACTACACACAGTGAAATGACGTGTCCTGTTTTTATTTCACGCACATTACCTGCTTTGAGTGAGTGAAGCTATGGGCTGAGCTCTGTTATCTCAGAGCTGTGTTTTTTTTTTTTTTTTAATAGTTTAATGAGCTTAAAATTGCACATTTTTGAAAAGCTGGTTATTTATTAATTATAAATTATTATTGAATGTATGTTGAATTATTGATGTAATACTTATTACCCCCCGGTCAGATTCCAACCCTACCACCTTAACTAACAAATTTTCTGTGGGAAACACTGAACATGGTTAAAATGCTCAAGTGTGACTGTATTTCACTGTAGAGGATTCCAACACCAGGACATACAACAGTCTGCAGCTGCCTTTTCCAGTAAAACTTTGTTTTTTGTTTACGTGCGATTAACACACGCACATTCTGTGATTTCGCTCCGTAGTTTGGGAAATCAGGAAGCTGCAGCAGAAACGTTGTGGCAACTTTCCAGACCCTCTTAGCGACTTATAAATATATTCAAATATATTTATATTGTAATTCATTCCCATGCATAGAGTTCACATATCCTCGGTTATTAAACACTTGGGTCCTATCCTGCACCCGGCGCAGCACAAAGCCCAACGCAATTATCTTAGTTTAAGACCGACACAGTTGTCAGTATTGCTATCTTGAGGCAGCGGGAAGTGATCGCACAATTGACCAAGAAAAACCTGGTCTAAAGTCAATAACGCAGCATTTCATTGTTATTTTAACAGCAAATTAGTAAAATGCTCCTAGGCTCGTGCACAGCGCGCGCACACTATGCTTGTTACATACACAGGGACGCACAGCAGCACACACACACATGCAAAGGATTAAAAATAAAAATATTACAATGTGAAATAGTATTATGATATGTAGGGCTAAAACGATTCCTCGAGTAACTCGAATAATTTGATTACTAAAAATCCTCGATGCAAAATGATTGGCCTCGAAGCTTTGTTTAATTAATGTTACCAACGTTGTATCGCTCACGGTGTTTCCGCACGGAGGATTATTACTGTCGCACACCAGGCTGACGCTGCTGGCGACACATGCCATGATGATGATTACAAAATGAAGAAAGAGCGTAAGGAGCTAAGAGAAGAGACAGGCTGGAGAAAACGACAGAAAGTGTCCAAAGTTTGGAATCAGTTCAAACATAATTAAAACGAAAACTCTGTACAGTGTGTCTACTGCAAAATGGAACTAGTTTACCACAACGATGGCACGACGTCAATGCTTCAGCATCTCAACAGAAAACATACAGTCTGACTTAATCATCCATTCCACAAAGAGGAGCCGACAAAAGTAAATCACAGAGTCGTATGGACGATGAAACTACACCAAACACAACAACTACCAAAATCAAAGACAAGAAAATACGTAGTGGTGACCACAATCTGATCTAAAGAGCCGGAAAAACAGCTGACTGTTGCGCACCATTTTCTCTCCCTCTCTCTCTTCACGGAGAAACAGCTGATCAACGATCTACTAGCAGAAGTGTGACAGAGCTGTGTAGCACTGTAATCAAATATATAAATGAAAATAGGTTGAGTATAACTAATACTTACATATAGGCCTATATACAGATCAGTCTCAGGTTGAAACTTAAGGTAATGTTTATGTATTATTGCATGTTTAATGTATGCCTTAGTTTGAGGTTGTTATTGAATTTCAGAAAATGTTTTCTTTAAAAACAATGTAATATGGCACTTCAATGCACTTAATGTGTTTAGTTTTTGGAGAGATGATATTGTAAACAATGTAGGCAATAAAAATGTTGCTTTTTCGGAAAATTAAACCAAACTATTGTATATTATTGCTCTTCAATAAAACAAAAGTATTTCTTATCCGATTACTCGATTAATCGATGGAATAATCGGTTGAATACTCGATTACTAAAATAATCGATAGCTGCAGCCCTAATGATATGATCTGCTAGCGCGCTTTCACTTCACGCAGGAGCAGATCAGTTTCTTCTCCTGAACATCTCTCCTTCCTGTTCAGCAAATCCTCCATCATAATAGCAATGGTCTAAACATGCCTGGCTTTTAAAGGGAATGGGAGATGATCTCTGATTGGCTTTTTGCAAGTTCGCCCAAAACACACCTCTGATTAATGAAGACACTAAGTACAACCCTTTTGAACCATGCGCCTGGCGCACGGACCCTTTTTTCTGCCGTTAAACTAGCAAATTGGATTCGTACATGCCCTAAACGCACCTGAGCCAAGCACTTCACGCCGTGCGGTTAGATCGCTAAAATAGGGCCCTAAACAACGCTGCTCTCTCCCCCTGTGTCCTACTGCGCAGCAGCACTGACAGTAGGGTTGGGGGAGGGAGGTGACGGGGCTGTCTGCAGACAGAACGGAAGCAGGTTACTGTAATACGTCCATGAACAGGAGTGGATGGCTAGCAGAAACAAAGCTCCTTGATCAGAAATGGATAAGATGGTTCTCTCCACAAGGCGAAAGTCATTTGGATGTACTGTTGATGAACTGAGTTACCACCGGAGTATGTTGAGTCTCAAATACTACTTGAGCATTAAAAACCTGAAAAATATCCCTTTTAAAGTACATTTAGATCAGATTAAAAAATGTGATTAATTTGCGATTAATAAGGCTCTCATGTGATTAATTGCAATTAAACATGTTAATTGATTGACAGCCCTAAAATGTATATTACCAAGAAAATCCAGCCAAATGTAGCTTCCATCTCAATCAATCAGATTGTTATTGCCATTAAAAAGAAATCAGAATAGAAATAAAGATAAAAGTCTACTGCATACCAGAGCTGGCATTCAATCCACTGGGCCAGGTAGTGTCGCACCTCGATTGGGAAGTGCTGGCCATACAGCGCCTGCATCTGGTGCAAGGCCTCACCCTGCAGCTGCTGGGCCTGGATCCACATTGCCATGGTGCTTCTATGGAACAGGAGGATAGCAGGAGAAGAAGCCAGGGAAAGGATGAAAGAGAGGGGAAGGAACAGCGAAGAGTAGTAATAGGAAAGATGACCAGAGGGAGATTTAGCACAGCAGAGTAAGGGAGAGTAAAGAGAAGATGATGGGGAAGGAGATGGAGAGCAGGACAAAGTTATCACAATGTTTTAAAGGAATTTCTTCCAGAAAGAGGAATTCAGTAAATATAAATAAATAACCAAAAAAAAATCTCTTTAGGTTACTTTAGATAAAGTGCAACGGATAAAATACAGAAAATTATGACAAAATGCTTCAAAAACTGCACCTGCATCACAAATAGTGTGCACTTTCTACAATTGATTTGTTAGAAACCTCTTCTTCCAATTTGCATACTGATACAATAACAAAAACAAACTTGCCCAGACATGTAACATAAACCTATTAGTACTACTGTTATCAAAATATGTTCATGAACTCAACTGCAGTAATTAACTGTGCAAGGAGCACCACCATGGTCCACCTCAGTACAAGCAATGTGTTGGCTAGTGTCAGACCTAAAAGAAGAAGTAGTTTCTAAGATGCAGTAAGAGTCTTACTGTAAGACTAATACATTGCTAAATGTATATTAAAAGGAGAATCGCAAGGCGAGTAGTTAATTTGTTACACAGTCCTGTGTGAAGTTTTGGGATTGACGTTACATTCTCAGCTACACAAGAGGGCAGAACCCATCGGTCTGTAGCAGGAAGATTGCTCTCCCAAAAGTTTAGGAGATAGCTTAGCTTGCTAACATTACTGTGCATTAAAAGTGGCTCGTTGGCAACCATTATATGCAGCAAACTTGCAAATGGCGATCTCTGAGTATTGCTGAAAAGATATTAACATGCTTAGTGGGAAGGTAGTGAATTTACGTTACGTTACTTTGGTTGGACCAGACAGCGTAATGTTAGCTAGCTAGCGAAGGTAAGCTAGTCTACTAACTAGCATAGTAGGAAAGCTCACTGATGAAGTAACTCTTGCAGCGCTCGACCAACACTTCACTTTCATTCGCCATGAGTAGTTAACATTAGTTAGGTCTTTCACTCACCTATTCAGAGACGACAGCACACTGCTGGACGAGCAGCGGACAGCACCGCACACACACACACAACTTTCCAAACGTCATACAGGTAGGTTGACGTGCACGTCACATCGCCAACTACTTCAGCCTGGTTTCTTGCAGTGCAGCTGTTGTTGACCAGCGTCAAGTTAAGGATGACAGCTTCCGATGTAAGAAACAAAATAAAAGTCTTATTAAACCACTATATGTCTAATATCAGATACCACACATAAATAAAACGTGTTAAGGTAAGCTTGTTGGTGTTTTCTCACAATAATTATTTTTACGTTTTTGATTTAGTTACAAACACCCTACATTTCCGGTCGTATTTATGCTAACTTCAGTTAGCTTTGTACAGTCCTGCTAACAGCTCTGATCAAATCAGAACGAGGCAACAGGTTAGGGGAGTTATAAATAATAATAATAATAATAATAATAATAATAACATAAATGAAATGAAGAACGACATTATTATTGTTCTTATTTTATATTTTAAATCTGTAAATCATTTTAATTTTTTATTTTTATTAATGTGGGGTTTGTCTGACTATAATGTATGATATGATATGTTGTATTGCTCTGCTTTCCAATTGACCTGTGGCTGATGATAATTTCATTGTCGATGAATACACAGTTGCCTTGGGTTGTAGACAATTACTTGTAAGACTGGGCACCTGTTACTTATTGATATTATTTTAATAAGATATGTATATGATGTGGTCCTTGTGGAAATAAAGATCTATGATTTCACAGTGACAATACATAAACATTATTGTGAGGCAATAAAACGGTGAGCAGACCCTACAATTTTTTGCCTTTTCATGTTCTACACAGTCTATGGGTCTACCTCTGCATTGTAACAATGTTTCTATGTGCATCTGACATTAAGCTTACTTGTTAGACTTTAACATGATCTATAACTATAGTTTCCCATGATTGACAAATATGTTTGAATAGAAAAACACTAAATAAAACAACAATAACCAAACTAAAAGTCACATAGCATATTACATTAGATCATACAGGTCTAATGTAAATACATTTTGTAATCAAAAGGTTTTTTTGTGTCCAGTCCTTCACTTTTTCTGCTAACATTCAATAAAAACAGAAACTGTGAACCAAATAGCTTTTATTAATGAAATCATTAGTGGTTAAGCAATGAAACATTAAACAGGAATCAGTAATCAACAACAAAAAAGCAAGGAAACAGTGAAGTGTGAACTAGATTTTATGTTCCATTGATTGCAGCACATCTGTGTGTTGTTACTGCTCTAACAGACATGGCGTTGTTAATCCACTTTGAAGGGCTGAGCATTCAACCACTGAAAGAATTATCTATCACAATTATCAAACAGCTAGAATATGTTTTCTTTGCTCACTGTGAAACCTGTGCAAATATTGAAATGATTTGGCCCGAGAAGCTGTTCTAAATGCAGAAGAAGTGCAGGCAGCAGAAGGCAAGAGGCTCTCTGTATAAAGTCAAAATGATGATGAATGATTCACATTATATACACACAAAACACAAATAAAGCTGTGATGTTTCTAAGCTAGAAACTAAACTGTGTCAGTACAAATACTGTGGCAATGTGGGAAACTCTGGCAACAGTTACGGTATGTAAAAAAAAAAATTTGAATTCACAAATGCATCGTGTGTCTGCCTCTGCATTAGCCCTTTGATAGACTGCTGAACTGTCCAGGGTGTACGCCCCATTCTGCGCAAAGTTTGCTGGGATAGGTTCTAGCCGCTACCCTGACCGGGATTAGTGCATAGGTGGATGGAAATGTATCTCGGAAATGCTAAAAAAAATCAATTAATTAATTCTTTCTTGAATGAATTCTCACTCATACAATACCAGCAGTAGTGATGAATATATAAAACATATTTATAAATGTTATTACAAATACATAAATGTGGACAATAGAGGAAACCTGTGGGGAAATATCTAAACAAAATGGTCATTTGTCACTTGGAGATCTGGTGAAATACACATTTGATCTGGAGCAGAGGAAATTACTGTATAGTGAGATGATTGGACACTAGGGGTCAGTGTCAGACTGCAGCAATAACACACACACACACACACACACACACACACACACACACACACAGTCTTGTTTTGAAACTTAGCCCTGTGAATAGACAGGTCCCGAGAGTACACAGTGTTGATAAGAATCTAAACTGGTTCTACCAGAGGTTTGTGAGACTTGCTGCAAGTATTGGTCCTTATCTCAGTTCATTTATGAAACACATATTAGAAAAGCACATAGCACGTTTTAAGAAGAACATTTTTATGAGAAGATAATAAAAGTGGATACCATCAGTGAGGGAAATGCATTGGACCTATGGATGAGCTGTTTCTGCCTTCTTCTTTTTTTTGCAGATTTTGCAGACCTTCATTTTCATGGTTATTCTTTGGCAGTAAAATGTTGCATAAGAGTATTACATGCAACAAGGTGTGCTAAAACTACAACTATTAAGCTACATTCTGTCAGTAATGAAAAGAAGATGACATCAGCCAAGCGTAAATTGTGGTCACATACAAAATCATACACAAATACCTAAATGTGAGTTCAT
This sequence comes from Sander lucioperca, assembly GCF_008315115.2. Taxonomy (NCBI): domain Eukaryota; kingdom Metazoa; phylum Chordata; class Actinopteri; order Perciformes; family Percidae; genus Sander; species Sander lucioperca. The sequence goes on along the minus strand of NC_050194.1, from coordinate 28,695,786 downwards.
CAAAACCTAGAAATCACAAAGCAAATCACTGTGCTTCTAAAAAATGAGTACATTTAGCAGAGTAACATAACACTTCAGTATTTAAACAGCTGAACAACAAAAAGGGGTGGAAGGAATACTTATGCGTGCGGTTTGTAATACAGAAGGAATTTATGCATTTTAAGCACCAATATGTACTGTGTTTTTGAAAAATTTGGCCTTTGGGAATCTGCTATTTGACAGTCCATGAGATAATTTTCTTTATGTTATACTAATACTACTGAAAATTCAGTGACAGGAGATGATTTATTTTTATAAGATCATCCCACTAGTTGTCAGTGGTTGTGATTTTAATAAAAAAAAAAACATGAAACAGGAAAGGAAATGCTGACAAATTACACTTTCTTACACTGGGAATGATGGTATCCTCTCCTAATGATTTCTTGATCATGTCAGTTTTTGGCCCGCCACCCTTCCCCAACCAACAACAAAGTTATTTTCAGTTTCCTCTTCCCATTTTCTTCTTCTTTCAAATTTCTTGATCATCTACACTATCCAATCACAAATAGACTCTACACAACCCTTGAAGTGTGATTGCAAAGATGGGAAGATTTTCATTAAGCCATTTAAATTAAGCCTTTTCAGATTTTTTAAGCACACAACCTGTAGTTGAATAAAGTAAAACCTAAGTTGTTAAAAAAATTCACAACTTGGGTCTTTTTTTTGTAGTTTTGTCCATCATTCCTATTGGTAAGAGTAACATTGTCCTGACCAAGTTTACGGCTGAAGATCTGGGAATGCTAACCTGCTAAGGGTCCCACTCTCTGTGCAATGTGTACAGTTTTTCTACGCTAGAATATTACTGTACCTGGCCCTAGCTTTGCTCTTTGGTAATGTTTTGGCCATTAAACAATGAACTGAAAGATGCAAAATCTTTGCATAGATCCACAGGGAACTGCAGGGACAGGTGATAATTCCTCACTACAAGCGACAGCGTTCAAACTGCATGTGAGTCATTTGTATATAGGGACCCTCTTCAAGACAGGGCCTCATGATTCGCCAATAAAGCAGGACCCACCATAAAGCATGATTTATGCTTCTGCGTTAAATCTACGCTGTAGCTAAGTACGTAGGTACGTGGAGATACGGACCTACGCTGGACCCTATGCTGTAGCCTGACGTGCACCTCTCCAAAAATTTAACTACATGTTGCGGCGACGCACGTCGCTTGGTCGTGGCTTGGTAGCGTTGCATTTCCTTGTTCTCCTTCTCCATAAACAACATGAAATCAAGGAGAGGGTTAACTTCTCCTGCTCCAGATTTCCCACCGTGGTCAGAAAGAACAGGGGAGACACTTTGTTTCTCTCACTATGACTCTAGAGTCACTACTCGCTCCGAAGCTAATCGCCATTACTGTCTCACTTTACCGCACACTCCCCACACACACACACACACACACACACACACACACACATGTCTAAGATATCAACAAACATACCAACGCACAAGTATAAACTTCAAGCCACTTCCGTAGGCTACGGCTACTGTCTCCCCCATGAGGAATTCTAAGTAATGACAACACCACTGTTGTTGCATCCACATGACACAAGCCTTTCGTAACCGCCCACCACCCCCAGCCCTCCTCCACCCAGTTGCTAGTAGCCAAGGAGGACACGGAGGATTAAAAAACATGATGGACTCTTCAGAAGAGGTCATTATCTTCACTCGATTTTCTGCGCACGAAAGTCGCCGGACAACACCATTTTCTGAACATAGTCACACTGAGAAATCCAGAGAGAGCTGTGTGGAGCTGATAGTCTGAATTAGCTTTGTAGCAACTCATTTGGCAATGGCTTGAATGTAACAGACGCTCATTATTATAAAAAAAGTTATGCACTAAAGCTTTGTTAATAGTGTATATTCCTAAACAAAGTTTAAAGCAAACTTGCACAAATCAGTTGACACACCTCGGTGTAGTTCTGGGGCTGTTGCCTGCTCTGCCCAGTTGCTAATCCAGCCATAGGCGACCTTGCTGTTAAGTAGTCTGATGAGTTAAGAGTCACGAGCAGTCCGGCTATCAGACAGGATGGAAACAAACTTATTTGGAGGAGAAAACAAAGGTGAACATTGCCAACATCCTGGTTCAACTTTGACCTACAATACTCAACCTAGTTGTGCTTGTACACTATTTCCCTGTATGATGAAATACTATCACTGACAGTTTGGGTGGTCCCTTTTAAATTTTACCTCCAAATAAAGTGGATTAGATAATCTAGACTAAATGATGGCTTGCTAACCACCTGTCTGATCGTATGAGTGACCCGTCAAACTTGTAGCGATGACGCAATGTTCCCAGATCTCAGCAATGACTTGTGAGTACAAAGTTATCATAATGGATAGGAATAATGGTCAAAATGATAACAAAAAATAAGACCCAAGTTGTAATCAACCATAATTGCTCTGTAGCAATCTTCCCAATCCCCACAATTATTCAATTTTTACAAAAGAACCTCAGGGATTATGTTAGGAATTTGGCAAATTCCTTATTCTTTATCTAGTCACTGTCTCTATCTCTGTCTTCATTCTCCTGCAGAGCATCATGGCTGTCGTCCTCTTCATCCTCCTCAGCCTCTTCCTCATCTCCACCTCCATTCATCATCTCCATCTCGACCTCCACTGCGCCCTCCTCAACCTCATCATCCACTCCACTGAAGGGATCAGCATCCTGGGACACCTCCACCATCTCTGTGCCTTGGACCACCTCAATGGCGCCCTCGCGGACTTTCCTGACTTTGAAGGTGAAGGGAGGCACCTTGTACACAGCCGTCTTGGACCGGGCGTAAACAACATGGTCTGGCGTGAAGGCCTTCTTTACCTTGTCCCGGGATGTCTGGATCTTCTGCTTGTGCTCAGGGTTGACACTCATCCGTGTTCCAAGCTTCCCCATCTTCTTCTCAATGTTGTGACGCGTCTTCTCCAGGTTCTGTCTGGTCTTCTGCTTGGTCTTCTCTAAATTATCCTTGGTTTTCTGCCTTGTCCTCTCCAGGTTCTCCTTGGTTTTCTGCTTTGTCTTCTCCAGGTTCTCTTTGGTCTTTGCTCTGGTCTTATCCATCTTCTCCTTTGAGAAGACCGTCTTCAGGGTTTGTACGCGCTGCAGACTGCTGCGCTTGATGCGCTCGGCGCGGGACTCCTCAATGGTCTCCTCGATCTCCACCCCCTCTTCATCTGATGAGAGGTCTACATGGGGTTTGTCTGCCTTCTCTCCGTCTCCTCTCTCCTCCTCTTCCACAGCTTCCTTGAGCTCCAGCAGGCTGCCTCCTCTGCTTCCTGACACAGACTCAGAAACCTTCATGGATTTAGAGATGCTTAGTTTTGAGGGAACCTTCACTTCATCCTGTGGAGAAGAGAACATAAAGAATTCATGTTAATGTGATTTAGTGAAGCCAGCAAGAAGTGAACCTTGATGAAATTCAAGTTTTACACATAGTCAATGAACGTATAGACAGAGAAATACAATTCATATTTATTCAATATAATACTATTTTTTTAGCCACAAAATGTAAAAATTATATTATAAAAGGTTGAAGTGGAAAGTCACAGAGAAATGGAGAAACTGCTAGCACATGCTATAATTAATGCACGTATGTGTTAAGTTGATGAACTTGTAAAGTTAATAATTTTGCATGTATATGCATATTTAATTGTGCATTTTTTCATTCTCTTTCTATGTGCACAGGTACACACAAGCTAACTGTGATGAGAAACATGAATCCCATAGGTTTGCTAAACAATAGAGGCATTAGAGATGTGGCTGATTACGTTTGGCAGGGGCCAAGACCAAGTGGAATCTGTAACAAGACTCCAGTTTTCACACAAGACTCCAGGGAGACATGACAGAGAAAAATGTAACTGTCTCAGAGACAAAGGAATGGAAACATTAAAATGGAAATAGGTTGGGGGGGTGGTTGTGGGAGCTATGAGCAAAGTGTTGAAGAGTTACGCAACAAAGTCACAGTTTGAGTGCAAAGCTGCACATACCCTTCTACTCACACACACACACACACACACACACACACACACACACACACACACACACACACACACACACACAGGTCCACCATGTTCACTTCAGGATCAGGTAGGATTAAAGTTTTGTGGTTTAATCGTGTTTTTCTCTGCAGACTGACACATTCTCTGATTCTCCCATATCTTGTATTCATCCAGAATATTACCTCATTACAGAGACACTAAATAACTGCTACCAGCAACACTTACTCCTACTCCAGTTTCGACTGAAAATTGAAGAAATCAGCTAACATGATATCAGGCTAATAGAATAAACTGAAACAAAATCAGTCTGATTATCAGGCCAGTAATCAAATTTCAATTTCAATTCCAATTTATTTTATAGTGTCAAATCATAACTGAAGTGATCTCGGGACACTTTACAGATAGACTTGGTCTAGACCACACTATAATTCACAGAAAAACTTCCTTTTAACTGGCCGAAACCTTGGACAGAACCTGGTGCTTGGTGGATGGCAATCTGACGTGACCGGTTGGGGGAAAGAAAGAGAAAGAGATAGAGAAAGATACATACATACATACAAATATGACCATAGTATGTAGACTAAAGAAATGAGACAGAAAGGACATTGTGGTATGAGGGGTAATTTAGTTAAGTAATATTGTAAATGGGACAGTTTTTATACTTTTATGATAAAATGATTTGTGACTCCTTGATGTTTCCCTATAGGGCCACCTTTAAAAATGTCTACTTCTTCTCAAAATGTAATTGGCAGAATGGCGTGAAACAGGTTCCCACTGCCCAAAAGATGGACCCATTCCATTTTGGCTAACTACTAGCAACCACAGGGCGCCACTTTTCACACAAGATTTCCATGCAAATTTTGATTTCAATGACCCCATGACCTTTCCTCTAGCACCCTCATCAGGACAAAGTAGCCTCACTACATGCAAGGCTCTAAGAATAGCAGTTCCATCATTCTGGGTGTAATGAATCCTGCAGCCTTCAGGGCCCACTAGTTTGGCTTTGGTTGATGTTTAGTCTTGTTACATAAAAGCTTTGCTTAGCACAGTTTTTACACCTCCTGCACAGAGCCCTGTATACAAAGCACAAGTAAGTATGAAGGCCTGATAATGCATTGCTGCACAGGACCACTTTATGCTCTTCTCCTTCTAACATCGTCTATCGCTCCATTCCTCTTGCTTTTCCATCTCCCATAAACCTTTTTCCTTGCCTTTCCCTGTTTGCGTTGCAGATGAGGAAACCTTTCTTTCCCTTTCTCTCATGTGCCTCATTCACCTCGTAAATACAATGCTCCAGCTTGTTAATGAAGGAATGGAAGGAGGGGTGATGGGAGGGGGTCTTCCTCTTTCCATCACAGCAAATCCTCCAATCCAATTGGGCTCCTGAATGTCTGCATGAGGGCCAATACTTGTTGTACGTAGTGTCTTTTCCTCTCCCTCTACACTGCTTCTATGTTCAAAACAGGAAAATCAGCAGAGCCAGAACAAAGGACCACAGGGAAGGGGGGGGGGGGGGGTAAGGGAAGATTCTTCTCTTCTGTCGTATGAATCGAGTAATAGCACAAGTGGGATGATGCTTCAGAGTCTTGGAAAACCATCTGCTCTGCAGGAAGATGATAGCACCAAAGTGTTGGCTGGAAGGTGGAGGTATGAGAGCTGGGGGGGGGGTCCTGTCTATTGTGTTGTGTTACAGTGTAATGGTGGTTTTATGAAGGTATTGTACTGCAGTATCTTGGGTAAACTTGACCTTGGATGAGGGAGCTTGGCTTTCCTGAACAGCTGTGTTGACAGGCGTGGGTGCTGGAAAATACCTGCCTCGCTAAAGTTCATTACATCTTGTTTCAATCTCAAAGACAATGCAGTGAGTGTTGTAAATCGCTTACAGTAAGCAACGTGTGGTCCAAGTTTCTGACATGGCTTCACAGTTTGTCACAAGAGCCCTTATTGAATGTGGACATTAGGGTTGAATATTTGCATGCAGCTTTTTCTTGCGGGAATATATCACTTCTTTCCATGGAGAATGTATTTTACTACCATATCTTAAAGGAATAGTTCAACAATATGAAATGGAAACAGGAAAATTGCAAATTTAATTAACATCAGCCCATCAGAGTATGAGATATTTTACATGCAAAGTCCTGGGAGTAGTGCTAGGAAAAAGTACTTGTCCAAAATGAAAGTGAAACCATTAAGGTAAAAGTCATTCATGTCATGGCAAACTACTAATTAAACTTTGATATATATTGTGCACAAATAGACATTTTCAGGGGATCACCAGAAACATTGGGGACCATCTTTTCGCAATCACACCAGCAGACATCTTTCTCTAAAGTCAACACGACAAACCACCCAATTGATCAACCAACTGAACTAAAGACCATCTTGCAATGGAATCACACCAGCCGCAACGCTAGATCGCTATACTTTCGGCATACTTGCTCAGACCACACCCATTTTCGAACACAGCCTTCATTTTCATTTCAACTACACACCTGTAAAGTCATGTGACTGCATCTTGCACGGTTGCGATGCTTATCTGTCCGCAGACATAAACACCGGGCAATGAACTCAAAACCAACTATGTCGTAGTTCCTGCTACAGTATTTGTCTCCTGGACCACATTTTGCCATGATGACACACACACACACACACACACACACACACACACACACACACACACACACACACACACAGATTACAGTAGTTAATCCAGCCTTGTCTCACATGGATCTTATTGGGATCATTCTCAATACTGTAAGATCCAATAAGATTCTTAGGGACGGATGTTGGAATGGACACCTTGGAATGGACACCTTGGAGCCAGAAAATAAAACCAGAAATAAATAAGTATCATTTTAGGTCTCATGGAATATTTACTAGTTACAGTAATAAACTGTGTAAGCCAGAAAAAGAATAATATAGCTGAATCCCATAAGCTTTTACAGTAAAATTAGCTGTAGCTGTGCAGTGCAGTGTGTGCTCGGGAAAGCCCAGTCTGTCAGTTCAGAGTGTAGGAAGTCACAGGCTAATGTGTTTGCAGAGGGAATCAACATGGAATTCTGTGCTGCGTGCATGTGTGTGTGTGTGTGTGTGTGTGTGTGTGTGTGTGCTTGTGTGTGTGTGTGTCCAAGTACATGGAAAGAGTGTATGGGGAAGTTCAGGCATTCACCTTAGTGTGTTGACTTCCTGACCCTCCTAATTTAATGGGACATTGTTCTCCATGAGGCTGCCGCACAAAAGACAGGAAGGTACAGTACACTCGGAGCCATGGAAAATAGACGAATGAGGTATGTAATGGTTCTGTGAGATAGAGTGTGTGTGTGTGTGTGTGTGTGTGTGTGTGTGTGTGTGTGTGTGGCAGTGACTACATGTTGCCTTTAGCTTTTGCAAAACATGCACATGGAGAAAAGTTCCATATCTGGTTTGCACTTGAATTACAAAATGACAGTCAGAAGAGAAGAAAGTTGCAAAACACATTGAACCACAATGTGTGTGTGTGTGTGTGTGTGTGTGTGTGTGTGTGTGTTTGGTGCATGCATGCGTGTGTGTGGAAGAGAGGGAGTGAAAGCAAGAGTGAGGGAGAGAGGGTTGGAGCTTTCTTTCTTTCTGTCCTCAGTCAGTCAGGGGTGGACAGATTGCTGCATGCAGTGACTCATGGCTAGTGGAAAAGTTATTCATTTGAAAGGTGTTTGCTTTTACTGTTGCTCTCTCGCTCAACAACTTTTAGCTCTCTGGCATAATACATTTTACTGTAAGAACACTATATTGCAATATATTGCGGATAGATAGATAGATAGATTTATTGATTTCCACATTTTTCTGACAAAGCAAGTTCAAACTGAAGTGAAGAGGCTAGAGAGAATAATAACATCTTAAATCTAGGTAGCACAGATCACTAACCAGGCACTGCTTTAGTATAGGCCTATAAATAGGTCAAAGGTCAGACTACCAGATCAGATTTGTTGAGAGCAAGGGGAGTAGGAGGGAGAAGCAGGAGATGACAAGTTCAAGGAGGAAGAGTTGGAAGAAGGGGAGGAGGAGGAGGAAGACGAGGATGAGTTGGAAGAGGACGAGGGCAAAGCAGAGAAGGAAGGAGAGCTATCTCTGATGAGATCAGGGCCACACTGATCCCCCCCTTACATATTAACAATATTAATATATATACATGTTTTCTGCTTCAACATTGCATTGGTGTTTACAGTGAACCTCTCAACCCCTCTCAGCAAATTACTTTCACTGTACAGTGGAACATTGTATGGATATGTAGATATAAGCGTATGAAAGACAGAAGAGCTTTAGATTTAGAACAACAGTGTGTACATGGTATATCCAAAAATTAACTATTATGAAAAAAGTGTTTGCCATTTGATGCAAATGCTTCATTGTGAGATGTGTTTCTGGTATTTTGAATGCAGTGTTTCATGTTGAAGGAGATGTGAGGCATTTTGCATTTTGTGTGTGCAGTTTTAGGAATTGTGTGTAGAGTTTTGAAAAAAGGAGACATAGTTTTGAAAATGTGTGTAAGCAGTTGGAAAAAACTGTAATATGATAGGCTTTTTGTAAGAACTATTTTGTGTGTGTGTGTGTGTGTGTGTGTGTGTGTGTGTGTGTGTGTGTGTGTGTGTGTGTGTGAGTTGCTGAGATCAGCTGGCTGATGCTCTGTATTGTCAGCACAACACAGTGTTTCTCTTTCATGGTGACTGTCCCATCGATATAAAACAAGTGTCCACTCTGCTGCCCAACACAAGCGTTAGGCCAGAGCCCCTTCACTTATTCACACTCACAAAGTTGGTTTTACTTTTAGTTGTAATAGATTTCATTTTTTTCAGGCGGCCATTGAAATAAAAGAAAAAGCACGGCCTCTGTTTGCCACTGTCTTTTTTACATTACCACTGGGTCAGATATGTTCAAATTCTACTCAAAGGGGATTTAAAAGGTAAATATGAAAGGTTTGCATGTTTCAATTATGTATAATTTAAAGCTGATCATTCTGCAAACCATGCTGCATTGATTTAAAAAAAAGAAGTATTCTTTCTGCTTGGTTGTGTTTTTTTTCCAAGAATCTATTAGTTTTGTTTCATTTCTGTACCATATGAAAGTTGCTTCAGTTGTGTAGTCCATCAAAGTGAAGTCAAGTCTGCATTTCTTTTTGTTCTTCGAGTTTAAGGTGTTCTTCATCCTGCCAGTCTCCTTTCAAAGATGTTGGGGATATTTCATGTAGGCATATTTTGATTTTCTGGGCGTAGCCAGTGGTGAGCCACAGTGACTATTAACCAGCACAGAGAAACCATGGCAGCAGCAACAATGCCCGAGCAGTCACCTCAGCCGAGTGTGTGCCAAGTGTGTGCATACACTTCTAGTGGCAGGGTGAAGTAATAACTCATGTTTTTCAGCTAAATCTGTGCTCGTGTAATTCATGTCATTGGTTTTACAGTGTAGTGTCTGATAACAGTTTTTGTATAAAGTCTACAAATAAAAATCATACCAGAACTAACCATTTTCAATTGTATTGCCTCCACTAGCTGTCAAAAACATTCAGTTGTACTTGTGTCTCCATGGTAACAGTGGTGAGCCTAACAGGAACTGTAAAGTTTCCAGATAAAAGGAAAGAGATTTTTTATGTCATAGTCATAGACTGCTGGAGGTGTGTATGTGTGTGTGTGTGTGTGTGTGTGTGTGTGAGTGTTTGTGCGTAGTATAAGTTAGGACAAGGAGCACACCATGGAAGCTTTCCACTCTCAGCCCACACTGCAACCACTCATCAGCCTTATGTAGAGCGAGAGAGAGGAATCCCGCTGCAACACACCCCTCTCTGTTTCAGTTTTCCTGTTTAAACTCAAAATCCACCAAGAAGTCCCCTACTGCTGTGGAAAGGACAGCTGCATATATGTGTGTGTGTGTGTGTGTGTGTGTGTGTGTGTGTGTCACACACACACACACACACACACACACACACACACACACACTCAGACACACAAAATGGGGAAGCCTCATGATATAACTGCTGATGTAAAAAGGGACTAGGGAAGTCTAAGAAGCAAATGAGGACATTGTTTTTTATGGAATTACAAATCCCAATTTAATTAAGTTGAGAAAACAATCCCAACACAATGTCCATTTAGTAGCTGTTCTGGAGCTCTCTCCTCCCCCCCACCCCCATTTCATTTCATGTTTATTTGAATAGGGACAGATGCTATGACATAGACATTTGTGCAACAAATCTCCAAAGTACAGCATCACAGCATTTATAGCTATTGCTAATTCCCAATGCCTTTCCCTAGAAGGGCTTTTAAACCGTCATAAAAACAAGCATTAAACATTGCCACAATTAAAATACATAAAGCACATAAACATAAAAGGCACATACATGTCACAAGACACATACATCTCAAAAAGGAACTAAAACCAGACATGTGACCCTGATCTGTGAGAGTGGTTTCTCAATTGCTGTTTTCTTCAATGAACTTTGACCCTCAACTCACTTAACTCATACCCTTTATGAATTATATACACAAGCAAGGAAAAAGGGCAGTTCAAACCTCCAAAGGCTCTGGTACTCTTCCTAGTTTTGGATAAAAGAGCTTTTCTACACACAGCACACTGTAAATCCATTTAAAAACACATAACACAAGCTAAGCCAAGTCCAGGCGAGTGCCATGGAAATAATAATGGAATATTTTGGACCAGGGACAGACAGAAGATGGGCATTTTATGTAGCGGAATCATGCTTAAATGGAGTGTAATGTTTGAGACACATAAGGTCAAAACTCTATCAGCTGATGACCAAACAGCAACATGCAGTGTGGCGGATGCTGTGTCAATCATTTTTGTTGAGGAAGAGATCTGCCACAATTATTATTGGAGTGGATCGCATAAATATCAGAGAGACATATCTTAAAAACCTGCAAACCAACCAGCGCAGACTAGCACTACACTGGCCAGGTTTAGGAGCCAACCCAGACAGAAAACTCTGAAATAACATCCAAGTTACAGGAACCAACAGGGTTTATGGGGAATGTGGTTTTAATTTGCGCAAAAAATGTCTCCTATTATGTGTTTGTTCACTTTTGTAATTAAACCATTGAAATATTTATCTGTGACATACTTAAACAGTGTGTAAAAAATAGCACAGGAATCATAAAGTCAGCAAACTGTGTATCAGTGCCACTAATAAAGGCCTTGCTGAGATAAGCCAGTTCTCACGACGGTGACCATGGACATTGACCTAGCTAGACATGGTCTGTCCTGCCAACATATCCTCAAAGCTCCGAAAATGCTAGAGTAAACTTGTCTTTTGATAAATCAACCACATACAGTACAAGTCAAAAGTTTAGACACACTTTCCCATTCAAGTGAATGAGTAAGCATGTCCAAACTTTTGACTGGTACTGTATTTAAAATCTAAACAGATAATTTCATGCTAGAAACGTCTTAAACCTTGTGGGTGTGACTGGTGTGTGCTGTTGCAAGTCCACTCCCAAAACATCATGGGATACCCATAAAATGGGCAGAGCTAGAACACTCATGCACACTGAGACCTATGTGTGGACTTTAAATTGGGACAGTACTTGGGTCATGATCACAAGTCCATTATACACAAGTACAAACAAAAATGCAGATTGAATTAAGCCTAATATCATTACATTACTGTTCATACCAGACCAAGTAAGGCTGGAGCAACAAACCCCTGAGTGTTAGAATTGAGATAGGGTGTGCCTATCAATTCCAAGTTTTATTTGTAAGACAAAAGTTGGGAAATTATTATTTAAAAGTTGTGTGGCTTCAAGTTAAATATCCTAACCTCTGTCATTACAGTATGAGAGATGGTTTACATTGCCTACTGTTTTCTTACTAAAGCCAATATCAACTTGCTGATATATCAGTCTAATCCTAATGCTCACCATGTCAGACTGGCTCCTTTAGTTGATGGATGGGAAGGCATACATTGCTGTAACCAGTCAAGGGACTGTGTGTTTTTCAGTACATTTCTCATGTGAGTGCCATGGGAAAGAGTGTGATGGTCGCACACAGCATACAACTCTGGGTAGAGAACTCCCTACTCTCCTGCTGTTTTCCACTGGTCCCCTTTAATCAGAGACATGGGACCAGAGAGAGCGAGAGAGAGAGACAGAGAGAGAGAGAGATTGCTATATAAAGTGATGGCATGCCACAGGTCCCTGAGGGGGGAGAGAGAGGGATGAGTCACCAGGCTTGTTGTTGCAATGGAGCACAGCGGCAACCTCTCTTCTTTCCTTTTGCTTCTTTTTCACTTCCCTCCATTCTCAATTAATTCCTTCCAGCCTTCATTCCCTCACCCCTTTTCTTTCATTTCTCTCTACCTTCCTTGTTTTCTACTTGACGTGGTTTCCTTACAGTGAGTGGTAGGAGAGTAAACTTAGATTCTCAGATCCCTGAGGAATGAGACAGATCAGCGTCACAGCTCCATGGCAACCAAACAAAGAGAAACCAAAATATGCCTGTGCCAGTTGTGTGTCAGATAATCTTGCTTGTTTTCTATTCAGTTCAGTTTGCATTGGAATTAGTAAAATTATCCTAATTCATAGACTGCTATCCCATCTGCACGTCACAGTTTTGCTTTAAAGTTATGGGGTTTCTTTTTTTTTAGTAATATATTTATCAGAAATGGGGAGAAAAATAATAAGCAGTGAGAAAAAAACACATAGCCCTGTTGCAATTGGTCTTTGAACATACTGTATAGGTTGTTAACATGCAAGAACCAATATCCAGTTTAGCCACCATTTTATTTGCAGAGTTTATTTTGCTACATTATGCTGGGTACAGCTCACTCTCCATTGCTTGCTACAGTACATTCAAAAACAGAAAAAGAAAGAAATACCGGAGATGTTATATTGTAACAAACTCAAACATGTCAGGGCATCAGCAATGTAACTTTTGGAATTTTTCCTGGAAATAGCCTGGTCCTAAATAGCTAGCTGTTAGCAAATTACACGTATACTCTAGGGGACGCAATTATGTGGCACACATGGAGAAGTTAGCCTTCAGGGCTTTCTGCAAGAAAGGGTTAAACCCAAACCACTATCTTTTCCTAAACTTATCTAAGTAGTTTGATAAATTATTTACAGTTTCTTATCAGCTTAGTGAAGTTGCCAGGTTTGGTGGGCCTACCATCCTTACGGAAACCAAAATCAAAACCTGTACATAAACTGTTGTTCGCCAAGAAGTAGCATCTCAGGGTGGCTTAGGGGTTAAGATGCCAACCATAAACTGCAACATCCATGATTTGAGTCCAGGTGGTGGACCTTTGTTGCATCTCTCTCCCTCATCATTATCCACACAATTCTGTTTGTGGACAAATTAAATAAATTAGATATAACGTGCTAATTAGTGAGCTTTAGAGGTGTTGGTAGTTTCCCCTTTGTTATAAACTTTGTGCTAAGCTAGGCTAACCACAGCCTGACTCCAGCTCTGTACTTAACACACACAGAGATGAGATTAATATCTGAACATCTCACTTTCAAAAAGAAAGCAAAGAGGCGTATTTTATGAAATGTTGAACTATTCCTTTATATCAGTTCCATCACATCCTTTTATTAATATTTTCCTCACCTCCATCCTCTCCTCTCCTGGCCAGATGTGTCTCCTTGTGTTATTTTGTGGCCAACATCTGATGACATTTCCCACAGTGCTTAAAAGCATCACAGCATGTTTCTTTGTGTGGAGCTACAACAGTTTGCATAACCTTCTTTTCTGGTTAAACAGAGGAGCTTTGTAAGGATACATACATGAATCTAGCACAAATGATGATTTCTTGAAGTGTTTCCAAGGCTGCAGACACGTGTGTGTGAGGCAGCCCATTCCCACTCCCTCTCACCGCAAGACACAGCTTGCCATTGTCGACTATCAGTGGCAGTTGCTTTTACGACATACTTTGGTTTTCGGGTATTCTGATCATGTACTTTCATGTACTGTAGAAGCACACACACACACACACACACACCCACACACACACACACACACACACACACACACACACACACACACACACACACACACACACACACACACACACACAAGCAAATGCAGTCTCATAGACACACACAATCCTTTGTAGTGAGTAAACACAGAACCCCATCATTATTAATTCCACCTGTGAGTGATACCATCCCGATGGAAAATAACATTCCAGTGCCATATCCAAATACACAAGATGAGCTTACTATTCAGAAATTTAGAATTTTACTTGCACACTTTGAACATTCAGCTGAGTCCTACTAGTAAAAGGGTCTCTAATTATTATGGGATGAGCAGCTGAAGCATGGCAGCCCTGTCTTCCTCCACTCTGGCCCACTCTGGGTCTATGTACAGTTCCCCATGCTTGACTAACAGGAACTTAGACAGCGAGGGATGACAGTGGTCGTTCCCATGGCCACCCTGTGTTACTCTTTCCAATAACAATGGAGGAGGTTGGTGTTTATAGAGAGATTTATGGAGCTGCAGAAAAAGTGTTTTCTTCCTCTGCTGTTTGCTCCTGTCCTCTGTAAAATGTGTCCTCTGCTTTAAGATAAGAGGAATGTTAGGCTACTGATGGGCACAGTCTTTTACAGTGTATGGAAGCCACTCATTTTTAAAGAGGTACAGTGATTTTGTATTGCACTTCCCAAACGTTGTGGGACATGTGACTAAAACATGAAACATTAAAGACTGACATTACTGTCTAGTATAGAACCAGCTCAAAAAAAGTCTTGTCATGAAACCTATTCGCACGGGATTAGTATCATCTGGGGACCTCTAACGGATTTATCTGTACCACGAGAGTTGGACACCCGGAGGCACGTGGAGGACGACCATGGAGGATGGCCAGGACGAGGTCGCCGCACCACACTTGAGTCGGGGTTCCGTATCTTTTTGGGCCAGTCCTGGTAGAGGTTACCAGAGGCGCATACCTTATCCCCGCTGTGGCGCCACCCACACAGCATCACCGTCTGCCCTCAGACGAAGCTGCTGGGAGCGCATTGACTCAGGGACGGAGGTCTCCGGTCGGGCAGTGGTCCAGACTAGGTTGGCCATGAAAGGCGGCGTCCACAGCCCCTTATCTATACCTTATCCCATATCTGTCTTCGCGACAGGGATAAAAATGCACTCAGGAAACAAAAACCTTGAAAAAATTATATACGACGATGCCAAATCACAGACATGTCGATTCACACGGGACTAATATTATCACAGGACCTCGGTGTTCGGCGAAATATGGTAGGTCATTTGCTGGGGAATTTTTACTTGACAAACAGTGTTGGGCAAGTTACTTCTAAAATGTAATACATTATAGATTACTAGTTACTGTTATTTGAGAGTAATTAGTTATATTACAATATTACTGTCTCTGAATTGTAATGCGTTACACTACTTTTGCATTACTTTTGAGTTACTTTCACCAAAATAACAGGGGAAGTTTGATTTGGCAGCTAGCTTGTGAATTTCACCACCGGATCAAAAAAGTCTCCTCTTTATCCACTTTAATACATCATAGATTATTCATATTTTGTATAATTAATATAAATATGCAAAGTAACTAAAGCTATACAAAATAGATAAGTAAAACGTATAATAGGCAAGTAGGAGAAAATGAAAATACTCAATTAAAAGTACGGCATTGTTGTAAAATGTTTGTTTATAGCACTTCAATAAGAAATTCATGTTGTTTAGTTTAAAACACTCTAAAGGAAATGTTCAATTATAGTGTGATTAAAACTCACTATTAACATTATTTACAGTACATGATTTACAGCTGATTTGTGAAAAAGTAGCCTACACAACCTTATTTAACAGTAATTTAGTTTTACTGTGAACCGTCACAGGAAGTGCTTTTATTTTGAAGTATGCTACACGGAAGTTGTCTGTTGCGTAGCCTACTCTTGCTAGCTTACTGAGATGCAACCATAGACTATATTAATATTATACAGTCTATGGATGCAACATGTCCGTCAGGCTCCAGTTGTTCACTTTCTTGTTTGTAAAACTGCAACATATTGAACAGTAAATGGTCACAGTAAAAGACAAGCGCTTTTGGTCGTCATTCGAAGCCATTCCACTACAGGCAGAGTTACTCTCCACGGCTGATAAAATGCAATGATATTTACGTGTAGCAAGCCTCAACATTAATTCCCGACATGTTTATATCTGTCAGCTGCTGACGTACCGTCACCTGTTGGGACATACATGCTGTCCGTACCGTCTCTGGTTCTGGTTCTGACCACGGGAACAGAAACAGGACAGCTCACTTCAATGCAGCGTAATAACTCCTGAAAATAATATCCATCTCGCAAATGTATTTGTCTCTGCAGTCATCTCAACCATCGAATACAGCGACAGGAAAATAATACGGCTTTTTTTATTTTTTTCCTGTGAAGAAAACGCGGTGTCGGTGAATTCTTAAAAAAACCAATGCACCACTAAATGTTGCGTTAAAATGCGTTGTAACTCGCGTTACTGAGATTGTGACGAGTATAATATTACCGAAATTTAATTAGTAATGCATTATATTACTGTGTTACAGCAAAAAGGAATACATTACTGTAATTGCGTTACTTTTGTAACGCGTTACTCCCAACACTGTTGACAAATTACAGACATGGCCGAGTCGCACAGGATTAAGATCACAGACGACCTCCGTAATTATTACAAATGACTAGAGGTCACCAGGTTATGCTAATCCCGTGCGAGTAGGGCTTTAGGCCACATCCACACGCATTACTTTTGCTACGTTTTACGCTTAGCGTCCACACTACTTGGGTTGAAAACACAGAGATTGCGTTTTATTCTGGATGGTCAGAAATGGAGAGTTTTAAAAACAACACCCATCTTATCAGTTACAATGTGTCCTTTCTTGATTCGTCACGCCCCTATCACATGACCCTTTTGCGGAAGAAAACATACAACATCTGCCTTGGCTACCAGTGGTTATTCAACATGGATAACAAATTACAGGCCCTGCTGACTTAGCTACTACTGCCTAGATGCGCCAGAAGCATGCTATTGTTCGAGTGATTTGTTGATTTGTGACAATTCCCATGTCTGTCGCAGTGTCCACTGTTTACACTGGCATGCGTATACCCAGTGTACGTGAATGGTGTGTGATAGCGTTTTTAGGCGTATTTGTATGTCAGAGGTCAGGTGTAGTGTTGAACAATGAAATGATCCCTGCCTCGTTGCGGGTCCATCCATCCATCCATCCATCCATCCATCCATTCATTCATTCATCCATCCATCCATCATCCATCTGCTTATCCGGGGTCGGGTTGCGGGGGCAGCAGCTCCAGCAGGGGCCCCATTGCGGGTACGTTCCCTTTAGTTTTGAGCGTCCCTTGCGGCCAGTTACTCTTTAACCCGGTTCCTCCAATGCTTTATTATATACACTCCCCTTGCTTTTTTTTTAACGAGTTTCGGAATAAAAGGACAGTAAATATACATAAACCAGCACCCGTACTTTTTATTTGACTATAATTTGCTCTGTGCATAGCTGTTGTCCATTAAGTTCCTTGCTTTTGTGTCATAGTTTTTTCTATTTATTTCTATCTTATGGTGTTTTATGTCTGTATGTATGTTAGATTTCTTTTGTGAAGCACTTTGTGCATCTCTGCTCTTGAAAGGTGCTACATTAATAAAGTTACTAACTTATTTACAGGAAAACCATTCTTGTTAAAGGGATAAGGTTGTTGTTTAACTACTATTAGCTTGTTTTTTAGTATTACGATGTTGACCCCATATGAGCCTTATATCCTCGGGTGGGGCCCTTCTGGCCATTCCAAAGTCGAGGCTTAAATCTAACGGTGACCGTGCTTTTGCCATCAAGGACCCTCAACTTTGGACCGACCTGCCCGAGGAGATAAAACTCACAGACAGTGAACTCTTTTAAATCACATCCCAAAACTTATTTTTACAGACTTGCTTTCATGTGACGTCGTCTCTTTTTATTGTCTCTTTTTATTGTCTCTTTTGATCTTTTTTATTGCTCTTGATTTTTGATTTTATATTTATTTTATTGCTTATAGTTATATTTATATGCTTATTTTGTCTTCTCACTACTATTATTGTCTCTTTTGTCTTCTTGTTTTATTTACCCAATTTTGTCATGGCAATGTTCGGCCCCAATTTTTAGCTCTCTGTTCTTTTATTGGCCTTTGGACATCCTGCCTTTGCCATGCTTTGTCTTTCAAAGCACTTTGTAAACACTGTTTTTAAGGTGCTATATAAATAAAGTGATTATTATTATTACTAGTGCAGTGCCCATTTGGAGTGCGAGCCTTTTCAGAACGGGCCGATTGATTGGTTCCCAGTATTTTTTCCCCACAACTTTATTGTGTATATATGACATAATATGACACAAAATGCAGTTATGAAATACTTAGTTCCAACTATTGCTAGTGTTACGACCTCGTCCTCTGAGTAGCCGTTTGTTGATATATCAGTTTAATGTCTTTTGAGTAGTGAGCTTATAGGGAAATACTAACATGTGACATGAGGGGGCGTGTGTGTGCAAGGCTTGATAAGCCAGATGCGCAACTGTGTCATGGAGATTCATGAAGTACTGAGATGTTGATGGAGATTCAGTGAGAAGAAGTGTGAGGAAACAGAGGCGCATGGCCTCGAGCGGAAAAGACTTCCCACAACAAGTCTTTTGTAAATGCACCTTTTTAAAACAACCTGAACGAACTCAATGAGGAAACGTTGGGGCTGGCCATGCTCAGAGAGAGACCACGCTGGAGCAGCTCAAAGTCAAAGTCAAAGGCAAGTTCATTTCATCCATAAAAACAGAAATTACAGTTCACAAGGAGGCTGTTCGCTGTCTTGAAGAATTAGGGAAGACCTACACTCGCTCAGGCAAGTTAGTCTCATCCTCACATTAAACATGACACGTAGGGACAAGGAGACAGGGGATTAGTGTTACCAGTTGAGTTAACCTTTAGCAGCCGTTTGTTGGTTAATGAGCTTAACCAAGCTGAGGTTAGCTTAGCCGCCGGTAACACTTGTTAAACCTTTCCTTTTTTCAGGCTCCCAGCACAGGGACGGGGCCTATACTCTTTTGGGGGTAACACCCTTCACTTTACCGGCAGTATTGACAAAAGATGAAGCCATCGTGTCTTGAGAAGCTTCTTGTTTTATGTCACTATAATCTCACTTTACATCGTCTTTTTCCTCTCGCTTTCCTCACAGCCACACGCGTGTTACGCCACTCTCACTACGGCACTGCTCGCTCTCCTTGTTAGACCACACACGCACTGATGTCACTCACTCAACACACCTGCCATTCTTGTAACATGCTGCTTGCAGCATTGTCGGGTGGTGTGCCCATTCGAAGCACTGTCAAGAACAACACATCCAATGGTGAATGTACTGCCTTTCAATAGGGCCTTTACAATGTGCCTCTCATTCACACATTCACGCACACGCACAAAGACACACACACACACACACATACAGTTTTGTTTTCAGGAATCATGACTTAAGTGTGTCTCTGTGTGTGTATTATTGCAGGATAACAGGCTTCTGTACTTTGTAGTCTATCTTAGAGATGAGTTTCATCATGAAGTAATTTTACAAAGAGGAATCCCAGAAGAGAATTAAGCAACAAAAAAACCCCACAAATTATAACATAATTTGTAATGCTTGAAGGTTCATCCTCACCCTTGAAGGTATTACTTT
Source organism: Sander lucioperca (assembly GCF_008315115.2). Lineage (NCBI taxonomy): Eukaryota > Metazoa > Chordata > Actinopteri > Perciformes > Percidae > Sander > Sander lucioperca. The sequence continues at coordinate 28,676,076 of NC_050194.1, read as the reverse complement.
TTCCAAAGATTCTCAACTCAAGGTCCACTTACAAGTTTTCTTCCTGAGCTTTGACCTGACTTAAAGGACAATTCCGGCACAAAACGAACCTAGGGGTTAATAACGGATGTGTACTCACTCTGTCTCTCTCAAATGTTTTCATGCTAATCAAATGAGTTTGGAGCTTGAAAGACGCTAGCACGGACCGCTGATTAGCTTACAACGCTAGTATTCGGGGCACAGGGAACGTAAAAACAAATCGCTATTTATACCACTAAAAAGGCTCCAAATATCACTAAACTTCAACGGTAGCATAATGAGGGTCCCAACATGTTAACCAAAGCATTGAGAACTTTGAAAGTGTACAGACAGTTTATTGAACCAAGAGCTGCGGGAGCTCCGTGAAAGGGCTACGAGAGAGAGAGAGAGCTCCCGGTAATCAATGCCGCAACACAGCCTCGTACTTGGGGAAACTGGTGGTGTACCTGCGGACATTGTGAAGATATGGCCACCTGACAGGCGTGTCTGTATTGCAAGGAGTGGGACCTGTGGCGTCGCGATGCCCAAGAGACGCTGTGTTTTGTACAGTCTGAAGATTTCCCCTCTGATAAACAGGGTTGGACTTGAAACTTTTTCGGCGACCCAGACCAGAGGGACCAGATGGACAGTTATCCACTGAGTAAGTACACTAGACAAGTTATGCAGAGTGCGATTATTTCAGATATATTGAGCAAATTGCTTTTGATTTTAGTTTGCATCGCCAGCTGTAAGTCATGACTGGTTTCCAAGACAGCGGCGGCATGTAAACATGAACGTGAATGTCTTTATAATCTATCTTTTCAATAAACTGTCTGTACACTTACAAAGTTCTCAATGCTTCTGTTAACATGCAGGGACCCTTATTATGCTACCGTTGAAGTGTGGTGATATTTTGAGCCTTTTTAGTGGTATAAATAGCGATTTGTTTTTACGTTCCCTGTGCCCTGAATACTAGCGTTCTAAGCTAATCAGCGGTCCGTGCTAGCTTCTTCCAGCTCCAAACACATTGGATTAGCATGAAAACATGTCCCAGAGAGCGACAGAGTGGGTACACATCTGTTATTAACCCCTAGGTCCGTTTTGCGCCGGAATTGTCCTTTAATAATTGTGGTGGCAGTAGCTCAGTCCGTAGGGAGTTGGGTTGGAAGGTTGGTTCAAGTCCCCGTATGGACAGAAGTACGGAGTGTGGACTGGTAGCTAGAGAGATGCCAGTTCACCTCCTGGGCACTGCCAAGATGCCCTTGAGCAAGGCACCGAACCCCACTAACCGCTCAGGGCGCCGGTCCAGCAGTTGCAGCCCACTCACTCTGACATCTCTCCATTTGTGCATGTAAAAGGACCTGAGCATGTGTGTGTATTTCAGGCCTATGTGTAGTGTGTAATAACAACAGAGTGTAAATTGTAAAAGGAGACACTGGGGATTAATTAAAAAATATAAATTTAAAAAAATAAAATAAATAATAATTTGCATCACATGACCAAGGTATCAGAATGAAGTCACTTAATGACATTTTAACCCAGATTTTCCACCGGGTGTAACTCTCCATGACAACCACTGTAAGCAAACTCCATCTGCTGATGAAGACCAAGAGATGTAAGCTCTAGGAAAAAGAATCTGGTAAGTGGATGTTGAGTTAGGATTATTTGTCATGTAAATGGTTTGATAGTTATACATGAAATATATAAAATCTTTCTGTGTAAAGTAAAATCCATTGTTTTAAACAAAAGTAGGCGTACATTAAATGAAATTAGCATGATGAGAGTAATGATTCAGATTTTACTGTCTGATCTTGTCATAAACTTTAAAAATGTTGTAGACACTAAAGTTTAAGGAAGTTCTCCAAGATTTAAATCATTATAGAACTAGATGATTTGGTGACTTATCACAAACGTACCTCTGTTCAGGGCCAATAATATAACAATGAAAGGATTCAAAGCTGGAATCATATGACGGAGTGAATCATTTGAGAAAACAAACTAATGTTTTTTTTTTTATTATGAGTCATTGACGTCTGACTCATGTGGAAAAGCTTCTACTTAGAAATAAAAAATGAAAAGGGTAAGAAAAGGATCGGAAAGATATAAGGAGATAATTGCTCTATTAATGTCAAGTGAGCAGCATTAAAACAGATTTGTCATGCATTTCACCACAGCTGAAAAATGATCATGGTATTTTTGAACAGCAAGTTTTAAACAAGCTATGTAAAGTTGAAGGCAGTGCAGTGGGAACCTTTAAGTGTCTGGTAGCAGTATATGGCCTTTTTCCACTACATGGTACCTGCTCGACTCACCTCGACTCTACTCGTCTTTTTTGGTTTTCCATTATGAAAAATAGTACCTGGTACCTACTAACAGGTACTTTATTTAGTATCACCTCCGTCGAGGTTCCAAGCGAGCTGAGGTGATGTGAAAACTTGCAGATTACTGATTGGTCAGAGAGAATCGTCACTAATCACTGCGTCATCGTTGCTATAGCGACAGACGGGGGTGTCCTGAACAAACCCGGCATTTTTAAATAGTTTAGCCAGCGGTGTTTTTTTCGCTGCCTCCAGCTTCTTTTGAAACTAAATGTGTCTTCTGGCAAACAGCCACATGCTGAGAATCAAAAACACACACCTTCCACGTTCTGTGTGTGTGTCGCGTTAAGTCACGGCAGTTTCCTGCGGTATCGCTATGACGACCAGCCACGCTCGCTTCACGCATGAGGCGGTACTAATGGGGCATCGCGGTCGAGCCGAGCGAGTAGAGCTGGAACTAGCAGTGGGTAAGCGCCAATAGACTGCTCCCTTTTTAAAGGGACCTTTTTTTATTATTCTGTGCATAGAAAATTTTAATTGTAAACAAGCTCAAGAGATGGGCACACATAGTTGACACAAAGGATTTAAACAGTGTAATGCTATCCATGTACTAGATCCAAACAGGATTTAAAGGACAAAGGTGTCTTTTGAATGGCCTGCTCCATTCTTCTCCATTGCGCACTATTGTTGCTACAAATGGATTCTAATACTCCGGTCCAAACACTGCGCCTTTCAGACCATCGGGTCTGGAGGGACCATTTTGACTGGGGTTGACTACTGCTTGCCAACGAGAAGTATACATTCTAGACCAAAGCACATTTTTTTTAAGAGTAGAGAGCTGCAGACAAAGCTGAGGTAAGCTAACAGTTAATGTGTTGACCTGGCATCAAGTGTTCAAAAGTTGTTTTAGTCGTGCGAAAGAAAACTCAGATTGATCAGATAGTCTAGCTAGCTGTCTGGATTTACCCTGCAGAGATCTGAGGAGCAGTTAACCGTAGTCCTCATAAATAAAAAGTATCAAAATAATAATAAGTATTTGGATATAATTGGAGTGGGTGAGTGGGGTGGGTGTCAGGGCCCTGAGCTACGATAGCTAGCAGCATAAACGTGTGCCCACTGGCTACCTGAAAATGTTGGGTAGGCTATGATGAATCAGCAGCAGTTCAATTTCCAAACCAGGGGAAGGCACTCCAGTTTTAACCCCCTGAAGCAAAACTAAACTACTCCAATTACAGTTTTGCGTGTGTGTGTTTGATTCCTCTCTCATATCAGGTGGCATAAAATAACTGCCCTGAAATCACAGACTGAAAGAGCATAGTGTGTGTAACATTACCAAGTTACTGCTGCCTTTCAAGAATTCAAGTTTGGTCACAGAGCAAGCAGCAACCACCACAGCTAAACGTGTTAGGCCAAGACACCTGTCTGTCAAGCAAACATGCCCTATATTCCTTGGAGCCAGCATCTTGTGGTTTTTAGAGGAACTGCAGCTTGGGACACATGCACTTAAAGAGGAACTTCACAGATTGTAAACAGCAAAGTGTGTTTACAGATGCTGGCGAGTACTACTTTATATGTAAAACAAAAAAAGTAGTATAAAGCCTTTAGTGTCTCCAGTGGGAGCTGTTTGATGATGTCAACAGAGTCAGCATCGGTTGGGGCTGAAGACTACAAGTTTGAAACTATAAATAATCTGAAGGTGTGGAGTTAGAAAGAAGTGAGTTTACCAGACCTTTGGAGCCCCCTCCTCATCTCTGCTCAAGGCTAGAGGCTCCATTAGCTCCATTAGCCTCTACTAGCATAACACACCCACGTCTCCATGACCGGATGACAATTGTCTGAACGTCATGAATTAACAAACAAGCTGATGTTGTGGCCTGAATGTCAGCACTTGTCCTGGCCCGACCTCTGATTTTCAAAACCAAACAGGAACACAATCTCCTAAAGGCCCTTTCCTTCTCACAATCAAACAAGTATGTGATAGTTGCTATTTTTAGATGGCTCTCCTCTTCTCTTTCTCCGTCTCCATAAGCCCTCTGTTACCTTGCTCTCTGTCTCCTTTATCCTCTCTCCTCCTCTCCCGTTTTATTTCCCTTCCTCCCCATTTATCAACAAGCTATCATCAATGCCCTGACCATCTTGCCTGACATTCACACCACCCCTACAGGCTGAACCAAAGCCAAAAACACACGGCTCCCAGCTGAAACAATGTTACACACAATCTGGCCTGTACACTGAGCTGGGAACATTTCTGGCTCACATGTCCATATATGGACCTGGATGGACCTGTGTGAGAAGAATGGGTTCACTCTTGATTCATTTACATACAATTCATTACTTAGAGTCTTATTGTTCTCAGGCTGTTGGTGAAATGTGTACTTTATAGTGTTGCAGATCTGGATCTTTTGAGGGCAAAACATTCACATTACCTAATTTGTAAATCATTTGGATGAAGCTGTGATCACAGTTAAAAAAGAGTGCAGTTTGACAGGGTATTATTGATTTAAATGAAGGGAGGCGTTTTGGGTGGTGTTGGTGGAAAGTATATAATATGACATTTTGATTGTCATATTATATATATATATTTTTGAAATATGATTGTTTGTTGCATGTTAATTTCCACAGTCCAAGATCCTAATTCTTTCAAAGGAGACATAGACAAAAGAATGAAGTTGTGGTACAAAGGAGGAAAAAAATATTTATATTTGTATTTTAAGCATTTTGGCTTTGAGCTCCAGTGAGACCAGAAAGCAGCACTGCTTGCTAAATAGGTGGTAGTGGCTAGTGACTAAATGAAGGCCTGGTTGGCTGGTGAGCTAATTGGTAACTTGCCCCATTTATGAATTATTATGCAATGGTTTCAATGTAACGGACATTTATTAATATCACAAAGTTACGCACTAAAGCTTTAAATCCAATATTTTCACAGACTGCATAACGCTATGACAGGCATTAGTTTGTGGAAGATATAAACATTGCTTTCGCCAAACATTTTATCCTTTCAGGCAGACAATGGTCCTGGAAAACCTGGTAAAAATAGCCATGTTAGCTAAGGCTGGCTCTAATATTAACTTTGGTTACATCAGCAAGGATATATAAAATTACTTTACTGTTTGTCACTGACAGTGGCCTACTACTTCCACCTGCCATTAGGAAATGGTACGTGTTGGTGGAACACAAGAGGCATACCACTCCGACAATCGGCACATACCGCTGTGGTAAGTGACATAAACCGCCACTGCAGAGGTATACCCTTCATGGATCCGCTTATGTCGCTGTACCTCTAGTGGCATACCATCAGCAACTTTTCTATTCTTGACGCTACTGGTCAACTTGTGTATCTTGGAGAATGGCATGGCGTAGCTAACTATCACACGATGACTCTAAACACAGTACGATCTAAAAACTGTCTGCATCCTCTGCCCCTTGCGCTGCTTGGACATGGTAGTCCCCTGCTGAATGTTGCTTCAGGTCGGACAGAAAATAGCCCTTTTAGGCCTACTGGTCATTGTACTAATTTCCTCTAATGGGCTGACTCACTTGTCTGCCATTAAATACCTGTATTTGGGCAGCGTTTTTATTTTTATTTTTTATGGACAGGTATTCGCCATCAGCGCATCTTAGTCTCCATAACCAGGGCAACGATGACGTTGAGTGACAGACGCACAGACCTGTCATTCTGATTATAGAGGCCTACTTCTCCGTTATGTCTTGTGAAACTCTTTTGGTCTTATTATTTCTCATTTCCAACCATGTGAAAACATAGTGTATGCATTAGAGTAGGGTGTGCGCGAAAATTTGGGACAAATCGTGTCCAGTATTGATTCAGTAAAGGACAGTGCATTTTGTTTTTCAAAACAGGACAATCCTGTGGTATAAGGGATGGGTGGCAACCCTAGTCACAATAGCCCACTAGCAAAGCTTGCAATCTGCCTGATAGCAAGCTAGCTAGCTCCTTTGCTAACCAGACAAGAAGTTAACACAATTCATTCAAGAGCTGTAGGTCTATTTGTGGGCCTATCCCACAACTGCAAACTGCAGCATTCCTGTTGTAGAGTTACTCTCCAGCAGAGCAGGTTTATATCAAATTGGATGGCGTGACAACACAATATGATAGCTCTCTCTGGGTATTCCTTTCTTAACAGGTCAGCACTACCAAGACGGCTTAAATTTTGGTCAGCAGTGCAAATTCACATGTCAAAGTTAAGATTCAGAGGTAGCCAGTGACCACAAAATGTTGTGCTCATTGTTATGCCCCCAGCTAGAGGACCAGTGCTACTGGGCTATCCTAGCTCAGAGCCATACCCCTTGACAAAGTTTACCAAAGCTGTACTCTACACTTGGCCTTTGCGAGTGGAACTGTTGATTTCGGTAATTTAATTGAAATGGGTTAATTTTGCTGTTTTAAATGCTGATATGATTTTAAAGAGTTGCACAACAAGTGCAACCCTGGAATAAGAGCTATTTGGCTATACCAATAACAGATTAAGAAACAACTCGCTCAAACCAGGGAAATATCAAAATGACTTAAACATTCCTTGAAAGCACACAATGATACTTCCTTGCTATGGTTTTGTTGACTGGACCCTTTATATTTTAGATGTTAAATAATCAACTCTTTCCGTTATTTTCTAAACATACATGTATACTGTACATCTCATGAACATGCCGATCTTTTAATATATTTTGTTGCAAATCTATTTTTAATTATATATTTTGATCTCAGTTAGAAGATCAGATTTATCAAAGGGGACGGATCTTATCAACTCATACTAAAAGAAAAAGGAAAGGAAAAGTGGTAGGAGTGTAGGGATGGTGTGTAGGGTGGGGCAGGGAGAGGAGGACACGAAGTGGAGTGAATTCTCCTGGTGGGTGGATGAGCAAGGGAGAGGGAGGAACAGGGCTGTGACTGAGGAGGAGGCAGGAGGAGGTTAGCATGGAGAGCCGGGGATGCCTGTGCTATGAATCAGCTGTCTAAATATGGTCCCTGCTCTTCATCTCAACACACCCATACGCTCCCTGTACAAAGTGGATGAACGTCTCTCTCATATTTTGCTCTTACCCTCATGTATTATTCCACCCTCCTCACAGTGATGGAGGATGCTCCTCGGGTCAGTTAGTCACTATTCTCACTACACAGTATGTATTCCTCTCAGCCAACAGTCTTTACTAAAGGTGGCAGTAGCGTTACATACATTCAGGTTCCACCAAAACAAGTTCCTTCCCGAGGCTATTTTGCAGCAGCTCTGTGGCTCTGCTCAGTGCTTAGCATCGCCCAAGACTATTGTGATTGATTTAAAGAAATGCAAATAAACTGGAGCACGTTTTTCTCTGATCCCGGAATGATATGCGGACCAGCCAGACCAGTTCTGAGGTCTTTACACTGGCTTCCTGTCTCTCGAAGACAAAATTCAAAATATTGTTGGTTTATAAACACTTAATGGATAGGGCCAAAATACATTTCTGATCTGCTGCTACATTATAAACCATCCAGACCTCTCAGGTCATCTGGGACAAGTCTGCTTTCTGTTCCTGAGAAAAAACGTAGGCTAATCTTTATTGTTTGAATATTTGTTCTTATATTCTATCCTATTTATTCTTTTTTTGTACATTCTGATGTATGTGTGCTGTGTGTCTGATATTTTGCTGCTGTAACTCTGACATGTCCCAGTCTATCTAATCTAATCTAATCTAATCTTTAATGTTTTATGTAAAGCACTTTAAATCGGATGGCACTTTGATCTATTGTGAATATAAAGAAACTGGATAGTGCAGCTTTAATCATCTAAAATGTTCATCCCTCTGCTTTGCTCCCTCTGTTTCTCTCTCTCTCCCACACTGTGAGGTAGAGTTGTCACATTCCAGGTTGGATCCTCAGTAAGTGTTGTAAGCTCTGTTATCTGGCAACACATGGCCTCAGCTGTCAAGGAACTGAACACAGATGTAAGGGAGTAGATCTCAGGCTTACTGGATATTCAGCCTTAAATGAGCCAAACACACACACACACACACACACCCGTGTAAACACACACACACACACACACACACACACACACACACACACACACACACACACACACACACACACACACACAATCCCCAGAGGAGGACAGCTGCTCATGCTAACATTGAGACTGTCACTTCCAACAGAAGTGCTGACAGATCTGCCGCTGTGTTACACATCATACAGTAGCCTGAGTTAGTCCAGCATACCAGTGGCATTATGTGATATTGTTTGCTTCGATGGCATCAATCACAGGTGGTTTTGATTTGTATTAGACTGATATTAGTTTTTGACTTATCGCAATGATTTGTGCCACAATGTAAGCCGATTTATAACAATGCCAAAAAAAAAATCCTATAATGAAAAAAACTCAATTGAAACCAGGGAGAAACAATGCTTGTGTAGAATCAGGTCATTACGTCTTCCTGTAGACTACCAGAAAACTTTTAGAACTATGTATTAAAATGCATATATACATATGTACAGTTGTTTTTCACAAGAAAACAAGATGAACTAAGTCATATGTCCCATCAGTCTAAGCCTTGTTAGGACCACACTTGTGAAGGGGGCCCAGGAGGGAGTGGAGGGAAGACTGGTGGGCCAACAGCCGCTAATAAAGCAGAGCTTAAACACCCTATGCTAGACTACAAAGCCCTCGTGCTGTGTCCTCCCTGTGTGAGCTGACCCTATGTGACGATAAACACAACTCAGTAACAGTGTGTTTTTATTATCTGCAGAGCACCAGGGCGGGGCTTTTCCACGGGGCACAAAAAGTACAAGTATAAATCAGGGGTGTCTGAATCTAAACTTATTTCCCGCCTGACACAAACTGAAGCGTGAGAAGCATTTAGGGAAAATGTCTGGAAAAAAAATCAGAAAATATTATGTGTTGCTATGTTACATCTGTCACAAAGATATAAAAATAGACTGATATTAGCTCATGAACCCCCAGTGGATAAGATTATTACCAAGGGACCCCTATATGGGGATGTTGATGCTGTTTTTTTTGTTTGTTTTTTTTATTGAAAAGGCAACACTGTATATGGGAGATCCTGGCAGTAGGAGTAAAATATATTCAGTAGTTATTCTTGTGTATTCCACTTTTGCTGGTGCCCCTGAAGCAACATCAAGGCCTCAGAAGATCCCCAGACCATTTTGAGAACTAACGCTGTGGCAAAAATGCTGCTGGTGTAAGGACATACATACAGCTATTTATTGTTCTACATTGTTCAGAAAGCAGCATCTGCTAATTGCCCAAAATGTAATATAATGCTTCCAGTGTCCCTGAAAGGACATTGGTTGAAGCCCCAAAGAGCTATGGAAAAGATACACTTTGCTCTGCTACTGCCAGGGGCGGACTGGGACAAAAATTCGGCCCTGGCAAATTCCGTCCCTTACCGGCCCAATTTCAGACGAGGACATTATTCGCTTCATAATAGCAAAAACCAGGCTCACATAAGATTATGGCACCAGCAGCATGAGGCGCACTTACTGGCTTTAATAATAAAATAATACACACAATTCACAAAACCTTCAAATAAACTACCATGGCACCATCTTAGAATAGAATGGAAATGCTTGCATATTTAAAACATATTATGACATGCTTTTATTTTGAAAAGTAGAAGCCCGATGGCAACAGACAGTTGGCTCCAGGCTGCAGCCGTACTGTCCATATTTTTGTCAAACTAGTGTGATACGTCAGTGTTTTTTCCAGCGGTCCAAATCGACCCAAGAGTTCATCGGCCCTTCTGCCGTTTGGCAGAAAGGCCAGATTGCCAGTCCGCCTATGGCTACTGCTATTCTACTACTCTGCTAATAAGAAAACTTTAGCTCAGGTAGGACACAGCCAGTGTGAACAAAAGAAAAAACTTGCTGCTCATTCACTTGCTTTGAAACTGAAGGGTGAATTAAAAAAAACTAAATTCAGATTGCTGATTGGTTTCAAATGTTGTGTGTGTGAGCTACAGATTTGCTCTTAACATATTTTTTTGGACATGATGGCCTCTGTAATGAAAATCCGACATGAATGAGTTGTAAACCATAGCAATGTGAACGGCAATAACAATGATAATACATCATGTCATATATCAAATCCCAAAGTGATACTGGTGGTTCTAAGTCCATTTGTTGCCATAATGCTAGTGGAACCCAAAGAAAACATGATTAGCATATATTTTAGACAAAGTCAGACATCAGCAGCCCTGTAGGCATTTTACACATTGGTCTGTAGTGACATGCTGATTAATGCTCAGTGTCTTGCTCAAGGAACATATGACATGGTACTGTACTTAAGTACACTTTCTATGTGCTTGTACTTTACTTGAGTATTTGTTCCGTTGTGTTTTATCTTTTTTCATTGCCGTCTTGTCATGTTTTATCATGTTTTTATCTAATGTAAGGGGACCTTGGCTATTCTGAAAGGCGCTTCTAAATAAAATGTATTATTATTATTATTTCCATTTATTCTACTTCAACTTCTCTATATATACCTTGGTTATTGTCATGTTGGCCGTTTTTCTGACGAAGACCGATAGGATTAAAATGTTGTCTTTTTCGGTCTAATAAAACTTTTTTGTAACTATAATCCATTTTTTTCCCGACTCTTCTACAATTCATAGGGACATTTTGTACAGTTAACAAAGCAGCGTAACTAACATAAGCTCAACATATCTGTTGGCCTAGTTTATTTTGTTTGTCTTTCCATGATGTTCTTACTACTACTACCACTACTACTACTACTACTACTGCTATCCTGCTGACTCTGCTAGCCTGGCCGGTCAAAGTTTTCAAATGTAAACATCAGAGTGAACACAGAGGAAAAGATGAAGATCACTATCAGCTATGACCTATGGCTACGATCCTGACTACATGGACAGGCAAGACCATCTCTGTGTCCATCTCCATCTCTCCATCAGAGGGGGCTACCGAGGCAAGCGTGGAGGAATTGAACACCGATTTTGACTTCTCTGCCGGGCATCCTGCTAGCCAGTGTGCAGGCGTCGGACGGTGGGCTGGATGGCCTCTGTGTCTGTTTCCAGCTGGATGTTGGGAGCTGTGGCGTCCTTTCCCTGAGACTTGGCTGGATCCTGGAGTGCCGGTGCCATTCAACCGGGTAACTCTTCTTCTGTGTGCCGACCTGACGGCCACATTCTGCTTCATGATGAATGACGCACAAGTTGAAGGAGCTGATTGGAATACATTTCACTGGAATTGTACCTCATACGATTTCATGATTCCTGATTTTCGTTACAAATAAAATTGATTGATTGACTACCACTATTACTACTGCTACAGATGTCTTTGTACGTCCACAGTGTTCACAGGGTTGTTGTGGGTGGCATTGATGTGATTGTTCATGATATAAGTACAACAGTACTAATAAATCCTAATAAAAAACAAAAAGATAATGTTTTGAGGGGTGTTGGCGTCTTTCACTGTCTACTGCTGCTTTTGAAAGAATCTGCCCTTGACGGGCAATAGAGGAGCACAGAAAATTGAAAACAGAACAACACATTGTGGTTTGCTTTTTTAATGAAGATGAATCTGACATTATGTCATAGTTGGCAACCATAAACTAAGCCAGTGTTTTGAGTTAGTGAGGGAGCCAGAGATAGGCATTTCAGGGGGAGTTTCTCTTGCCACAGGGCCCAAGCAGTTGGCTAACACTATCAAAATCCCAACCCGTTTTGTTTTTCGCTCTGTGGTGTTCCAAGTAGATTGTACGGAAACTTGCAACACTCAGCTTCAAGATACTAATTAAAATGTTGATTTATGATCCTTTCAGGTTGAGAGTCATCAGATTCTTTCAGATGTGATGATGGAGATTAGCATTTTCTTGCTAAAAGCTGTGACCTGGTCATCTGCAGATCATTATGTATAAAAACCTTTGCTAATATGCCAGGACAAGGAAGCCAAATATATTGTGTAAACATGTTAGAATAGCATTTACTCATAAGCATTCACAGTTTGGGTTGCTTAAGATGGAGCTCTCATTTGACTTCTGCCCAACTGGAAAAGAGACCGAGAAAAAAAGAGAGAGTGAGGTCGGTCTAAGCCATGATGTCTGAGTCAAGAGTGGAAACTCTGAATGTCTCGCGCCACTGTGCAAAAAGCTGCAAGCTATTACACATCACACAGCAGCCTCAGAGGCTAAAAAAAGAAACAGGGCTCTCTTCAACTCCCCTCAAATAAAAATCTTTCTCTGTGTCTTTTCAAATGAAACATCTGCCATTCAGAGCTTTCTCTCCTGTCCCTTCCTCTCTGCTACCACCCCTCAGCCTTAAACAGGACCTTGAGCGTCCTTGTGGTATTTTCCATCTATGTTTTAAAAAATAAAGAGAAAGAGTGAAATTACTTTCCGAATGGATTCCATATGATTTAGGCAGCCAGCGAGCTTGGCTTGTATTCTTTAGTCCTATATATAGTGTGCTTTGTAAGGAAAATATCTGGAAGCCACCTTTAGTGTATACTGAGTATTGAACCAATGTACAGTAGATTTGGGGTGGGGCAGGGTTGGTACAGAGCAACATCTGGAAGGTTTACAGTCACAGAAATACACCCATGATCAATGCTTCTGTATTTTGTTTAAGAACATAATGAATTGCGTCTGTATAGGCTAAAAGTAGAATGAACAACAATAAGAAATGGCTAAAACAAATGTGAAAACAGATGTTATTTGTATTTAGATACTATTTTCTAAAAGGTATGGTAAAGGTATTACATACCAAACTGCAACTGCAAATCCAGTAATTGTTACCATAGGTGTGGATGTGTATCAACGTATATACATGTTATATACTACTAATTTGTTTTGCCACATACATTTTGAAGGCAATGTAATTTCTGCCTGGATTATGATCACAGACAACGTTATTCCAGTCAATGAAGTTTTCCTACCGTACAGAAATGATAGGGAGGTGGTTAGGGTGGATGGTTGGCATGCAAGAGTTCAGGTCAGGTTTATACTAAAAAAACACTTCCGTTATGGGTAAGAGTATATTTTTCACATAAAGTGTACAAGCATCAAAGCTTAACTTAAATATATTGAATATTCTTGTTTACCTTGGGTGCTTATGTGAGTAAGTGATAAATGATAAAGTCGTAGGCAAAATAGTGAGAGGTAAAAATGACCTTCCTATTTGTTAAATATTATCCGGCCTGGGATTGCATTACTTTCTGAGTGGTATGTTTTTGGTATTGTGGGTTCAGTGATGAGATATAGTACAGCCTACTGACTCACTTGAGCACTTGCTAGCAATACTTTGAGGTGACTCGAGCCACTCCCTGAAATCCTCTGCACCTCAGAAAATTGAGAAACATCTTTGGCAAACACTTTCATGTTCACTATTTGATAATAAACCACCATCACCACCACCATTTTCAGCAGTTTTTTTTAAAAGGGATGTGGCATTGAGATGACTTTCATTCCCATTCAAAAGCCCGAGGGCCACACCCATCACTGAACCTATAAGGTGCCATATCATTTACATACTCAGCCTTACACCTCAAACAGACAAACCATAACCACACATTGATACGTGTATTTATACACACATTCACTCTCTCACCTGGTAGATCATGACTTTAAAGTTGCGTCTCTTGAGCAGCTCAGCCTCGTTGCTCTCCAGCTTCTTGATCTGGCCTCCTTGCTTCTCCAGGGTGGCCCGCACAGTCTTGACGTTGACGCTCACCTTGCGCACTTTCTCCATCATCTTATTGACGCTGTTGGACGTGGTGCTGTGGCTCTTGGACAGTTTGGTCAGATCGCCCTGAATGCTGGTCACCGAGCGCTCCATCTCCTGCTGCCTGGCTTCCAGCCCGCTTTGGGTCTGCTGGATCTGGTCCACCGCCCCAATGATCTTATCAAGCAAAGACAGCACCATGACCCCGTTCACCTGGGTGTCCAGCTTCACCGCGTTGTCCTTGTCTTCCGCCGCGTCCCCCTCTGTACCCATGATGGACAGCTCTTTCTTGGCTGCGGCAAGGGCATCGTCTTCGTCATCTGAGGGTGGAAGGTTGACTTCATCGTCTGAGATCTCGGTGAGGGTTTGAGGCTCTAGCAGGGCACTTGTGGACTGCAGTGCTTCCATGGCTGCCATGTTAGTGGATTTGTAGTGTTCAGTCAGCTAATAAACCACTGGTTCTTCTTGATGCCTTTTCGACAGTTTTCTTTCTCACCTGCTTTCTTCTCTTCTCTGGATCTCTGTTCTTTACCCCTCCTACTTCTAAACTGACTTATCTCTCTCCAGCATATATGCACTCTCTGTCTCTGTATGTATCTCCTGTCTACTTCAAATCCCTGGAATCAGGCCAGCGTGCAGGGGAAGCCAAGCGATGCTGGATGTTACCACATGAGCGTTAGGATGTGAATGCCACACCAGGCAGAGAAACCCTCCAGTCAAGCTACAGCTGGCAGGGTATTTTCTCTCCACCCCCCTCTTTTTCCATTGGACTCTCCCCCTCTCTTTAAACTCCTCCCTATCTCCTCCCTTAATACACACACGCACATATCAGTAAGACTCCAACTCCAGCTGGTAGGTCCAGCCCCTCGATGATTCAATAACACACCCCTTTGGTCTAGCCTTTTCCCATCGGCATGGTTGGAATAGTTAGAGCAGAGCCGCACTGATCTGCTTGTATACAAGCTCAGGCACAGCAAAAGGAGGAATGTCAGACAGGATCTGTTCCTGTTTCCACTCCTTTCCCCCTTCTATGCAGAGAATGTTCAGTTCATGGAAGGCGTGTCAGATTTATAATGGATAAAAGACACC
Organism: Sander lucioperca; assembly: GCF_008315115.2. Classification (NCBI taxonomy): domain Eukaryota; kingdom Metazoa; phylum Chordata; class Actinopteri; order Perciformes; family Percidae; genus Sander; species Sander lucioperca. The sequence goes on along the minus strand of NC_050194.1, from coordinate 28,660,987 downwards.
AGGAAGGAAAAGGACATAAAGAAGCTTCAATTGGCAACAAAATGATCTTTTGATGAATTCTACTGTGTTGCTGTAAAGTTAACATTTGGTATGTCACTTTTGCAAACACAGAGAAATATCTGGGTACTTTGCTGCTAGAAGTGAACTAGTACCTTTAGTTTGACAAAAAATAAGAACTCAAGGTCCTTACTAGCCTTTTCCGGAGTTTTTGACTGTATCTTCATTAGCGAATGGTGTTGTGCCAGTAGTCATGGAGTTGGCATCATGACAAGCCATTCACTGATGAAGGCCGTGAGATGTGGTTATAAGTTCAGGAAAAAAGTTAGTAAGTAGACCTTGAGTTAAAATTATTTTGTCAAACTACTATTTCCAATGTCAACCAAGAACTTACATGCTTAAGTACCTACTACTTTTAGCTCTGGCTTTGTCATCAAGGAAAAAGTAAATCTTGACTTTGGGAGATTATATAACATCATCACATCCATATATTACATTATTATATATTATATAACATCATCACATCCATGACAGCAGTTCCAGGCCTCACAGGTCTCTGCCTCACGGTGATCGGTACCCGGCTCACAGTAACCTTTCCTCAGCTACACTTTCCTGAAAATTTAAGTTACCCCCAAACACAAGCTAAAATCCATTCCATATATTGATAAAACACTGGGCTTTCAAACGGGGAGTGTTCATGTCCTGGGAGTACTACTTAAAGGGGGCCGGCGTTTTAATCCAAACCGCAATCTTTTTTTTTTTTAATCTAAACTACGTGTTTTGGTGCCTAAATTGAACTGTCGTCACCTTTTGACAGCTAAACTCAACTGCCACGGCCCCTGAAAGGACCGTCACTTCAAGGTGCTTTGTACCTAGATCACAGTCACCTTTTCTTGGCTAAACTCAACTGCAACAGCCTCTGAAATGCAATGACCTCACAGTGCACTGTTCCTGGCTCAAAGTCACCTTTTGTCGGCTAAACTTAACTGCAACGGCCTCTGAAATGACAGGCAGCTCACGGCAGTGTTGTGACCAAGTCATCTTTGCTCAAGTCCCAAATAATCCTCAAGTAATTTGGTCCAAGTCGCAAGCAAGTCTCAAGTTACTTTTTTGGGGGCAAGTCAAGTCAAGTCAAGTCAAGTCAGGTCCTTAGTTAAGGCAAGTCAAGGCCCAAACCAAGACACCCAAGACCTGTAGTATCCGGTCTTTATAAAGAGAAAATATTAGGTATTAGTAGCCCATCAAATAAAATGATTGGCTAGTTTGTATAACTCGTACAACAAGTATGACAATGAATTTAATCTGTGGCACAGACGCAGCCGTTGTGGTGGTCTGGTCCGATTAATGAGGCTCATTTTGGGGTCTTTGATGTTACGTGTTGCCATAGCAAGGATTTTGACTGACAGCCAGTCAACCAATCATGACAATCACATACCGGGAGCTTTTTGAGTCGTCCAATCATGATTCACAGTTTGCGCTGCTGCCGCTGCATAGCATATTTAATAGTTAGACAGAAACGTGACAACGTTAAATTATTAGGGGTGTGCATTGGCATTGCCCTCACAATTCGATTCGATTACAATTCACCAGGTAACGATTCGATTCAATTTGATTCTACGATGCATTGGGATGCATCAAAATTCTACTGCACACAACAAGGCAAATTTTTCATCAGTCATGAGGCAATACAAGCAGTCAGATATTGAACAACAGATTTTATTGGCTGCTATGTGTGTATTATCACTCTCCTGTATCTCTGACAGAAATGCCATTAAATAAAATAAAAGTGAATGGTACAGGGTATTGGATATGGCATTTTCAAACCTGAAAAAGAAAACACAAATCACTGCTTTCAGTGCTTTGAATGAGTGATGATTTGTTGTTGTTGTTGAAGCCAACTCAGGATGCCAACGATCAACATGGTTCATGAAGTTAGTTGTATTTTCAACGTGCTTGATTTTAGTGTGGCAGGTTTTAGTGACATAATCGATTATGGCACTTTGCCGCATCGATGCTGAATCGTGCATGCCCCGCATTGCGATGCATTGCCGAATCGATTATTGTTGACACTACTATAAATTATATTATTTTTGTTTAACAGCTAACATTCAAACTTGTCATCCGAGTCATCGTGCCTCAAGTCAAGTCAAGTCTTGAGTCATTAACTTAAGTCCAAGTCGCAAGTCATCAAAACGGTGACTTGAGTCGACTTGAGTTCAAGTCACCCAGTCTCAAGTCCACATCTCTGCCTCACGGTGACCGGTACCCGGCTCACAGTAACCTTTCCTCAGCTACATGTAAATGATCTTATCTGTCATGTGACCACTGAACTTAACTATCATTTGACCGGTCGCCACGTGACCAGCCAGTTATCGTGTAATTTCATAGGATATCATATGAATTGTTGTGCATACGCTTTCGTACGATATTATACGAACCTGTTCATGATAATGCGTTGCCACATTAAATTTGCAATTATATTTGTTTGGTTATATCCTTTGGCTGATGGGCCACACCCTGGTTTGATCTCAAGTTTTTCTTCAAAAGGTAGACTTTTAAATTTGTTCTGTAGAACATAATCCACATTGTTTATGGTGACCAGTTACTATCTTAAAACATATATTATAACTTCTGGCAACCTTGAGCAAATGACAAGTACTTGGCAAGTAGCCAATCAAATTGCAGCGGGCCAACAGGCAATCTGTCCCACTTGGCTTTAATTATTGAAGGCTTTGGACATGCGTAATTGTGCTAAGCACAATTAAAACGCCATTTTAGAATTATTCTATCCATCCACTGACTTTAAATTGTGTAATAATGATAATATTAGCAGAAAACCAAGGATGTTTTATGTCATGCATTAATCAAGAATTATATTCATTTCAAAATAACTCATTATCACTAAAAACACTTTTTTGCCCCAAATTACCTGTCGCCTCTACTCATAGAATGAATAAAGATTTAGATCTAACTGCAGGAGCACTGTTCTATCAATCATTATGAAGTCTGGCTTAGCTTAGCGCCGCCCAAGACGATTGTGATCTGTTTAAAGAAATGCAAACAAGCCAGAGCATTTTCCCCTGTCCCAGAATGATAAGTTGGCGTAGTCAGCTCATACTCCAGCATTGACATAGTGCTGTGGAATCGTTATGTAGACTGACAAATGAATACATAAAGGTTTTTAAAATAACACAACAGACTTAAACTGTTTGTATTAGTGGGCATAAAAGAAGCCAATACAACTACACCAATACCACACCAATACAATTACCTGATAGTGAGCATGTACAGTACTTTAGTCAAAAACCAATGGGGGTGAGATCATGCTGAGACAACTCAGCACCTTCAGGAGAGTAGAGACTACAGCCCTAACTAGAAGCATGCTTCATCTGTGTATTGAAAGTAGAGGAGACTTGTTTTATTGGTAGTGGTGGACTGATCTTTACACAGCTGCTCGAATATGTCTTTATACATTTTAAGCAATACTGAAAAAAAAGATTCACCATATGCCTGACTAAGCCGTTGGACACCTCATCCATTTAGCCACTGAGCAATGGCATTGATTCAAAATGGACAGTCAGTTGCAAGTGGATAGTTAAACGTGATTGTTTGCCTCAATTAAGTTATCAGCACTGCCTTTTTAGTTATCAGTAGTATCAATGGTCAAGGTCCAACACCAGCAGGAGAGAAATATTTTAGATTTTAAAGAGTCAATCTCTTATTTGAAATCTATTGAAAGCCATTTTCTAAAGAGCACCTACCAGTCATTACCTTGATATATTACTCTATATGCATCTAAGTGGCATGTTTTGCTCGCTTCTGCACAGCAAGCAAACACTTGGAAAAAACATTCTAATACATACAAATTATGAAAACCACATGGCAACCCGGAGTGAGGCAGAAAGCTATAAAAGCTGTTTCTCATAGAAGTCTGCCCCAGTAATTTATGTACATTATGGGAGTTCCATGCTTCCAAAATTGCTCACTGGCAGCCAGCCAGTGTCCTGGTTTAAACCCTGCCCCATGTGGAACTAAGAGGGGGTGAAACTCTGCTGTGGCTGTTTGTAAGAGGAAAAATTCGACAGGATCTTGTTTGTACTGACTCAACGCTTGACCAGTTGTGGACTAATCCACCACATCTGGTAGACCTTATTCTCAGAATGCTTAGACGAGTGGTTTGGGTAGCACTTTATTTTAGGTGGTACTAATAAGAAATGAGGTGTCATAAGCACCCCACAGGCTCAAGTTAGTACATGATAATCATCTAATCAGAGTTTGCTATAGTACAGACTGTAAAGAAAATAACAGGGGATAAATCTCCACAACAGGACTGATTATTGGCAGAAAACAAAGGCTGCCATCATCAATATTTTTATAATAACTGGATCAAATGACGATATGTGATGTGAAAGGTGTCACTATTAGTGATGAACCCACAAAAACAGTTGCCCTAGTTCTGTCTTTTGGTTTTCTGGCCCACAACTTTACTGTTTTGGTTCAGTCTCAGCACTCTCAGCCTTGTTTTTTCCTTGTTTCTTATGTTAGGTTGTGTTCAGATCGACATAGCCCCGTATAAAAAATGTATTTCCCCATTTTCCTCAATACATAATCATCCAGCTGGATCAAATACATGTAAACCCATTCCTGGTACATTACTTGTCTTGTGAACACCCTGAAGACAACCTGTTTCAACTTCTCCCTTCAAGTACAGTAGGCAATACAGAACACTGTACTCCAAAATAACCAGACACAAACACATGTTCTTCAGTAGGCCATCACTCTGATGAAAACGTAACACCAGTGACAGTGTCTGGAAGAATCCCTGTTCAATAACCCTGTAACTCCAACATCAACTGTACTTTATATTATATATTTAGAGCTCTCCACTACATACTTTTGTACAAATATAAAATATAAAAATCCAAATATCAATCTAAGCATCCTGTGTGTACTGTGTACACTGTCATATCAACCTAACTCGTGTTTATAGAGCAACCTGTAACATTAATTATTTTATATTAACATTAATCTTCTAATTATTTGGGGTGGCAGTAGCTCAGTCTGTAGAAAGTTGGGTTGGGAACCAGAGGGTCGCTGAGTGTGGACTGGTAGCTGGATAGATGCCAGTTCACCTCCTGGGCACTGCCAAGGTCCTCTTGAGCAAGGCACCGAACCCCCCCCCCTGACCGCTCAGGGTGCCTGTTCAGCAGTCGCAGCCCACTCACTCTGACATCTCTCCATTAGTGCATGTAAAGCATGACCTGAGCATGTGTGTATTTCAGGCTTGTGTGTAGTGTGTAATAACAATAACAACAGAGTGTAAATTGTAATTTCCCCATTGGGGATCAATAAAGAGTATAAATTAAATTAATTTAAAGTAAATCCGTGCACATCATTAATTCTCACTTCACATCATCAATACTCCAGCCTCATCTGGACTCATTAAAGTTATCAACACACGACATTTGTTCGACAGAATAAACCTTCATAGTACATATGAAGATGAATACAATCAAAATCAATAGCCTACTTAAACAGGGGTAAAGAAAACAAACAAAAAAACTTAAACAGGGAAAAAAGGAACAAACCTTAGGAAGATCAATTAAGAATGATTTAGTCTAATAAATCATTTTGATGTTTGAATGTGTTCAGTGTGGATGCATGCGACAGTAAAGTCAATATATCATTGATTGTTTTATCTCATTTTAGGGTGACCTCTTACCAGCAGTCCAGGGACAGTGGATGTAAAATAGCCTCCAGGCTCATTCTGGCACATTTTTACTTTTATGTATTATTAGTGTGCATTGTCCCTGATAAATAAACCTGAAATAAATAAAAAATAAAATAATTCTTAAAGTCCTGGATCAAACCTGTCAAATTGACGAATGTTTAAAGCAAGCTTCCGGTTAGATTTTCAAAATAAAAGGATAATGCCAATTATTCTATAATCATGATTTTTGAGCAACATAATGCACCACAGCGAGTGATTCCTAATATAAAGTATTTGAAATGCGTTTCTATGATTATCATTTTTGGATCACATTCAAAAAGGAAATGTCTGTCAAGTAAATACACCATGCTTTTATTTTGGAATGAACTATTTTGGGGTACATTTCCAGCCGACTGTATGTAACTTGACGCACCGCCCTGGTCCTCAGCATCCATCATCTAGGGGGGTTTAACAGGCCAGAGAGCTGACCAGCTGCATCTTACACAGGTGAGTAGCCTAAATAATTATTTTGAGAGTATTTAATGTGAATTTAGTCATTTCTGTGTTTCAGACGTATAGTGTCAGTAAGGGAATTATGAACCATAATTCGACGATTCATGATATTTGGACGTGTCGGCTGTGATAACGGTGGTAATGTGTCATGGACACCTGCGTTTTTCGTATCGTAATATTCTTACGTGATGAAATGTAGGCCTATGTTCGTCACATTAACCGAGTTGTCACCGTTTTGATGTACTACAGCGTCCTAAAGTTATACTTCAGCAGCTTGTAAATGAATGAAAAATCACATTCTATTAGGCTATTGGGCCTATATTAGGTTCCCCATGATGGTGTATAAAGAAAACCCAAGTAGCTTATAATAGTATTTGTTGTTATATGTCCCGAATATAGGGTCTTATTTGTAAAAGCGGACACAGTGAATGTGTGAGAGGAGGGGACAGCTGCTGACTCCAGCAGCAGCAGCAGCAGCAGCAGCAGCATCATGGCGTCCTTGATCAGTGAAGGGCAGAGCTGCAGCAGGAGATGCTGCGACATATCAGCGATGCTCTGCTCCGCATGCTAGCTTGGGCTCACGAGAAGCTCGATTTTATAACGCTGAACTGTTTTTATAATGATATTAATGGCTTGCAATTTAGCAGCGTAATATTTAGGCTAGTCGATCACTGCGTTGTGTATGAGTTATTATTATAAAAGCTTGTCCATCCTTGTCCATTAAGCGCCATTCCCTTCCGTATTTAGCTTAAGCAGCTTCTTAAACCTAGGCTACTGTAGCCTACATATGAGTAATGCTGTATAATGAGAGCGATACTGATCCTCGATATCAATTGCCAGTCTATAAATATATTTTAATGGTACTGTGTTGTTTCATATGTTCAATAGTTGTATTTATTTTATCTGACCAGATTCTCATGGTGTTTAATGTCTCTGGGGATTTTAATTTTTTTAATTGATGTCAATTCATTTTCTGAGAACAAAAAAGAAAAGGGTCACCTCTACAGGAAAGGGTCTTATAAAGCTGCTGTAATTGGACCTGATATTACAGCAGCTTTATTTATCAGGTCTGCTGCACTGGAGCAGTTGTCTATAGCTGAAATAGTTAGCTGATCAATCGATTTGTCAATTTTAATGAAAATAAATAAATCATCAAATCATTTCAGTTATTTTTCAAGAAGGATTCCAAAAATTCATGACATTTTAAGACATGACCTTCGACTCACTGTTTTCTGGCATTTTATAAAACGAGTAATCTATTAATCAAGGAAATTAATCAGCAGATTAATCGATTATGAAAATAATCTTTAGTTGCAGCTCTACAGTTGCTCACTTTGTGGTGTTTGTAATCCTGCCTTGATTACAACACAATGTATATACTAGTAGTATAGTAGCGTAGTATAGCGTAGTATAATAGTATAGTAGGCCTATATTATAGTATGTTGTTCTGCTCACCCTCACTGCTCTGTTGCGTCAGACTGTACTGCACAGTATAGTATAGTAGAGTATAGTATAGTATAGTATCTGTTGTGCTTTTCTGCAGACACTAAAGTACAGTACTGTATATTGTTCTAATTTGTATTAAATAATAAGGAAAAGACAGGTTTCGTATGTGTTCTTGGACCTGACCTTTTCCCTGTGTAAAACAATTGATTAATATACAGTATTTTAAAAATATTTGAAACTAATGATTTTATGTATCTTCCCGTCCTAGGTGCATTGTTTCTTTGTTCTAGCTGTGGTGGAGTGTGGTTCTCATCATGGGGGAACTGTTCAGGAGTGAGGAGATGACCCTGGCCCAGCTCTTTCTCCAGTCAGAGGCAGCCTACTGCTGTGTCAGCGAGCTGGGAGAACTGGGCATGGTCCAGTTTAGAGATGTGAGTATGAATGTGCCCATGCTATGCCATTTCTTAGTGGTAGAGCTCCTCTGAAGGCAGAAATAATCTCATTAATTACAGTAAACTAGAAACCATCTTGTGGTGAGAAGCCTTCATTGAGCCTGGGGTAGCTCACCTGGTAGAGGGCGCACCCATATGTAGAGTTTACTCCTCGAAGCAGAGTGGGGGGTCCTCTTTCCTATTTTTTACCCCTCTACTACTGGCGGCCTTTCTTGGACCACACCCATCTTTAAACTCGGCCTTCATTTTGATCTTAAGTACACACCTGTAAAGTTTCTTGAATGCATCTTGCACAGTTGTGACGCTATCTCTGTGACAAAACTTGGCCGCAAACAGACAGACAGACAGACAGACAGACAGACAGGCAGACAGACAGACAGACAGGCAGACAGGCAGACAAACAGGCAGACAGACAGACAGACAGACAGACAGACAGACAGACAGACAGACAAACAGGCAGACAGACAGACAGACAGACAGACAGACAGACAGACAGACAGACAGGCAGACAAACAGGCAGACAGACAGACAGACAGACAGACAGACAGACAGACAGACAGGCAGACAGACAGACAGACAGGCAGACAGACAGACAAACAGGCAGACAGACAGACAGACAGACAGACAGACAGACAGACAGGCAGACAGACAGACAGGCAGACAGACAGGCAGACAGACATATAAACACTTGGCAAAGTACTGAAACCCGCCTCTGTGGTAGTTCCCCCTACAGTTGGAGTCTCCAGGACAACATTTTGCCATGATGACACACACACACACACACACACACACACACACACACACACACACACACACACACACACACACACACACACACACACACACACACAAGGTAAAAACAACATCAGCGTTGCTGTTGCAGCTGGTAATTAAAGCCAGTGATAAACGTTAGAAGCATGTGGTGTTACTTGTTTGCTTTCTTTTATATGAGATGACACGTGTTGATGATACATGAATGAATTTATACATAGAACATTATAAGACACAGTTTTAGCTAAAATCCATAATTACGCTGTAAAAATCATTTCCCCCTCTTTTTGTCCACTCACAGCTGAATCCAGACGTAAACGTGTTCCAGCGCAAGTTTGTGAATGAAGTGAGGAGATGTGAGGAGATGGACAGGAAACTGAGTAAGTAATGAGACAAATGACTGTAACATTCAGGCCCAGCCAAACTCACAGTGTAGTTCCTACCAACTGAATGATTCAGTCCAGCTTCAGTTTACTTCTCCTGTCAGATTAAGACCACATACAGTAAATGTGATTTGGATATACTTGTTTTTACGTATGTATTGAGTGAGCTTTACCACTCCCAGGCCTAAGAAACCTGTAGTAAACCTGTAACACTTTTCAAAATGACAGCGGTGTCAATGAGAAAATTATGAAGTTTTTCTTCATCTCATCTGGAAAAATATAAAGAACTTGGTTTTACACTGGTAAGGTATTGAATCATTGATTCTCTTTGCTGAACAGGGTTTGTGGAGAAGGAGATCAAGAAAGCTAATATCCCAACTGTTGACACCGGAGAAAATCCAGAGGTCCCTTTTCCCAGGGACATGATCGATCTAGAGGTAATCAGTCATCAGTCATTATCACTCATCAAATCATAAATCATTATTATACTGATAGATGAATTGATACATGCATTTTTATCAAAGGTCAGAAGAGGGGATCCCTGATGATAAATACACATTGATTAAATGTATTATATGACTTTGAGTTTACCCATGTATACTGATGACTTGGTAGAAAGGTAAAACAACAATTGCATGGTCGATATTCCACAAACACCCACTCAGAATAACCCACAACATGACAAGACAGGCCAAATTCTCCTCCTGTGGCTCTGTGTTGTAAAGTGTGAACTTCCTCTTCTGAGGTACTGCTTATATGGCCCTTGTCAGGGCTTCAAAAGAGAATAGCCAAAGAAACTGAGCTTGGAGGTGTTACGTATACTGTCCAGAGTAGGGTTTCATTTTTGAAATAACTTATGGTTTTGATTTAAGAGGATCAAAATCCAAATCCAAATGTATTTATAAAGGACATTTAAAAACAACAACCAAAGTGCTGTACAATCAAAAGATGGGCGCCTTGGTAGCTCACCTGGTAGAGCGTGCGCCCATATATAGAGGCTCAGTCCTTGCCGCAGCGGCCGCGGGTTCGCTTCCGACCTGCGAGCCTTTGCTGCATGTCATTCCCCCTCTCTCACTCCCTTCAAGTTTAAGCTATCCTGTCAGTAATAAAGGCCTAAAAATGCCACAAAAAACAAAACAAACATAAAAACAACACATTAAAAACACAAAGATCAGTTTAAAAGACAATCATAGTGTGTTAAAAGCCTGAGAATAAAGATGTTTTTAAGATGGAATTTAAAAACAGGCAGTGTAGGGGCCAGCCTAACATGTAGGGATAATTCAAGAATGACAGCTGACAAATGGGATAGCAATTCAAAGCTTGAACTGTATGGATTGTCATGTACTCCACCTCATCAGAATTATCTGTATTGGCCAAGTATGTGTACACATACTGTGCACATAGTGTACACACACTTCCACCCACTTGAAATACAAGTCAAGTGCTTATGTAAACTGTAAACAAATATGTAGTAGTCCAAATAAATACATATTGAATGGATATACATGAAGTGGTGATTATGTACAGCATATACTGATTATGTACAGTATATGCATATATATATATATATATATATATATATATATATATATATGCAGTATATACAATGTGCAGGATTTATATTTGACAGTGGTGATGCGTACATGTTACAGCACAATGTGTATTTGGGATTCATACTGTTGATTGGGACTGGCAGGCCACCTTTGAGAAGCTGGAGAACGAACTGAAGGAAATCAACACCAACCAGGAAGCCCTGAAGAAGAACTTCCTGGAGCTGACGGAGCTCAAACACATCCTCCATCGAACACAGCAGTTCTTTGATGAGGTTGGCTTATTTCACCCTCTGAGACACACAATTGATGTGCTTCTGTAAACAAAGTAACCGAGGTCTTCCTAATGTCTTTGATAGATGGAGGATCCCAACCTGCTGGAGGAGTCATCAGCTCTGATGGAGGGCAGTGAGGGGGGCCGCGGGGCCCCGCTCAGACTGGGGTAAAGCATATTCTCTAATACACATTCTCAAGCTGTCTTGGCAAATATTGAAATAGTCATATGAATTTCAAATGACACATTACATCACATAAAATCATATTTTGGTGGTCAGTAGGATGTCCTCAACTAATTTGTAGTCAAAAGATTTTTTTTACTAAATACTTTTTAGAACTTTTTATTTAGAACAGCTGTCATATTTTGTCCTGATGTATTGTCCCTCAGCAGATGAAGCAGCCATATATTCAGATAACAGTGATTTAAACTTAAAATAATTTGAAAATGTGCGACTATCATTTACCAGCAATGAAAAATGACTATAGTGCATTAGTGCATTTCTTGGTGCATTATCACATTAGATAGATAGATTAGTGAAATAAGGGGAAACCATTGGCAGGAATGTATATTGTGTCACCATCAGTGTTGGGCAGGTTACTCAGGAAGTGTTAAATCTTAACTTGTTACTCCTTAAAAAAGTACTAATGTTACTTGTTACTTAGTATTAAAAGTAATTAGTTACGTTACTCGTTATATTACTATATTACTTGCGTGCCCCCCCACCCCAAAAAAAACAAACAGACACACAAAACAAATGCACAGCCTGCCAGCGCCTTAAGAATTCATTCTACTTCATTGGAACAATAATTACCCATACAGGAGGAGTCAAAAATCAGCCACACTGCACACATTCTGCATTCAGGCTGTTACTGTATGTTATAAGGCTATCGCACATTTACATAGGTCTATTAAGTTTTTTGTCGAGTTTCACATATGCTTACATCATGAAAGGGACCTGGTGACGCAGATTCCCATAACCATAGTAACTCGCTGTGCCTGTGTGCACAAGGTGAGAGAGGAGAGGGACGCTGCTCTGCTCACAGTGACATGCTGGATGTCAGCGAGGTAACCAACACGGCTCAAAGCCTTTATATGATGACAATACTTTCAGCTCTTGAAAGTATTCCTCTCTCTGTCATCCTGCGTATAGCTTTTTGGCTAGTAGCCGACGTGACGTGACGTGACGTGCCCTGGCCCTGACCTGTCGCGCTAAATTACAACAAGCATCACATCACGTCATCATATAAGAAAGCCGACCTGGGACAATAATCAAATCACATTAGGGTAACGCAGTAATGCAGTGTTACTTGGATTTGTAACTGTAATATAATTACGGTTTTGGAAACTGTAATCCCTTACACTACTTGTTACTGTGGAAAGTATTAATATTACAGTAATATATTGCTAAGTAATTCGATACTGACCAACACTGGTCACCATTGTGCATTTTTAGCCTTGTGCATGATAAAAACAAAACTTAGGTAGAATTGTGCTCTATGATGTGTCATCATTATTTGGAACATTGTCATTTTTATATATGTCACCACTGTGTTGGGTTTCCATAATAGCTGGTAGATATCCAAGTAAGTTAGTTAGCTAGCCTGCTGACCAAGTATGATTAATGTCAGGTAATGAACATTAAAAATTGTCACTGCCATTTATATCTTTTTAACAACAATCTGTTTTTCTTGCCACTCAAAAGCCTGACTGTGTAGCTACAGTTGTCCGTTTGTTTTGGGTTATCAACTCAGAGAACTTGTATGTTTTGTCTGTGCAGGTTTGTGGCTGGAGTTATCAGCAGAGAGAGGATTCCAACCTTTGAGAGGATGCTGTGGAGAGTGTGTCGCGGTAACGTCTTCTTAAGGAAGGCAGAGATTGAGGACCCTCTGGAGGACCCCGCCACGGTCAGCACACATGACATACAATCATAGAGACTAGTAAAGTAACATATTAAGAAGAAAAAGTAAAAAGAAGCAAGCACAAATCAGTCCTACCTATTCATAACATGATAATTGACATTTTGACATATTAGAAACAGATACACTACTCATCTGTGAGTTGTGTGAGTGTAGGTTTCTAAAAACTTCTTCTCTTCCCAACAGGGAGACCAAGTCCACAAATCAGTGTTCATTATCTTCTTCCAAGGTGACCAGCTGAAGAACAGGGTGAAGAAGATCTGTGAGGGGTGGGTGTTACAGAGGAAGATGCCTAAAATACTTTCAAGCAGAATAGGCAGGACTATATTGGTCCACAACTACAGTGGGATCCATAAGAATGCTGTTTATCCAGACTAGCATGGTGCCATAATAGACCATAGAAAGTAAGGGACAAGAATGGTCATACATTTTGACCAATGGTAAATGATCAATATTTTCTTGGAGCTAACATCAAGTGGCCATTTAAGGAATTGAGGTTCCCAGTACTGCTTTGGTGGTTTTCGCTTGATGTCACAACACCATCTGGGATTTCAGGCCATTTACGGGGCACTCCATTGATTTTACACATGGTTATCTTGGCTTGGGCATAGAGACTACATATTTATAATATCAGTGTTACAAACTAAGTGTTTACCAGGCAGAAAAGCTCTATAGCTATTGGTTGCGTTGCACGGTGAGGTATCGCCTTTTCTTTTTTTTTATCTGTCACTTGCAAGTCCCCAACTTTGTTGAAGTGCTCAACTAAATCACTGGAGTACCTTTTTCAACTCCACCATGCAATAATTGCACCCTTTCATGTGTGCATCATAAATAAACAGAGTAAGAAAAAAGGAGTACGAAAGAAGGAAACATGATGGAAACATGGACAAAGTACAGTACAGTATGTGTTAGATGCTGTGAGCTGACTCTGTTGGTTTTTCCAGGTTCCGTGCCTCACTCTACCCGTGTCCAGAGACCCCACAGGAGAGGAAGGAAATGCTGGCTGGAGTCAACAGCCGCATCGACGACCTCCAGATGGTACGTTCATCACTATAATGGATCTTCGCCTCCCATCACACATTACATTTACATTTACAAAGGCAGCATGGTGACTCAGTGGTTAGCACTTCTTCCTCACAGCAAGGAGGTTCTGGGTTCAAATCCAGGTGGTTCCGGGCCTTTTCTGTGTTTGCGCGGGTTTCCTCCCACGCAAACACATGGTTTCTTCCCACCATAAAGACATGCATGCTAGGTAATTAGGACTACAGTTGAAAATTAGCCGACTGGCTAACACTGGCGCATTTACAGAAATGTTGATTAATGTGCATTGTCCTAATCAAATAAACTTACAAACTCAAACTCAAACATAAACCAAAATAGGTTCTCAAAAATGTAAATTGAGTAAAGTAAGAGTCAGTTTTCATAGAGGTGGTTGACCTTGGAGTAAAGTGCTTATTGTTTAAGCCAAATTACCATTAGCAGTGCTGTTCTTTTTTTAATTCATTCATTCTTTCAAAGGGTCTTTGTACTCTTTGTTAAACTACTGCTCACTAAACAACAAGAAATTAATCAGAAACTTTGCGTAACAGGATGCCTGTGTTCAGGCTGTTGCTCAGCTTTCCTTTAGAAAATGGATTTCCAATCAAATTACAAAAGCTCTCATAGTGTAGACGGGTGTTTTCTTGTGCATTAGTCCTTATCTGTGAAAGACCTTTGTCCTGTCTCATAGTGTTGTGGTTTCCTAAAGTTTGCCCTTATTAAGCCTGGAAAAAAAGCCTGGTTCTGCTTGAAAGGTCTGCTGTAGGCTCAGCCTGCCAACCAAATGCAATGTATTACACTCTAATACAATATAGAGCATTCTACTCAGGTTTACATAGAAAATCTAAGTATGTGCATAAACAGTACCTGGCACTTCAAGCCAGAACAGTAAAATCAGTCAATTTCTACCATTTGTCAACACGTTTACATCACAAATACTACACATTCCAGATGTTTAGCTCACATTATGTTCATATCACAAAGCCATGAAAATAAGCAACAAATGTAGTCTTAAATGCCATTGGATACAACACACATAGGTGGAACACAAAAAAAAAACGGCAAGTGAAAAATGAACTTTTACTAAGCAGCAGGCTTTGTGCTGTGGTTACCATAGATGAGCCTATAACACTGTCAAGGCTTACACCATCCATATATCCAGTGCTGACTGGACCAGGATCTACAATCTAAAACAAATCGCCCCACACTTCTACTGTAGGTGCTGAACCAAACAGAGGACCACCGTCAGCGAGTGCTGCAGGCCGCCTCTAAGACCATGCGGGTGTGGTTCATCAAGGTGCGGAAGATGAAGGCTATCTACCATACACTCAACCTGTGCAACATCGACGTGACCCAGAAGTGTCTGATTGCTGAGGTGTGGTGTCCTGTCTCAGACCTGGACTCCATCCAGTTTGCTCTGCGAAGAGGGACGGTAAGTTGTTTTTTGTTTTTTTTTGGTTTGGTTGTGTATTTCATATTCTTGTTTTTGTTGTGTAGTGTAAGTATCATATATTATTCTCTTCTTGTCCTTCACACATTGCAACTGTAAAGTCATGGGCAACAATTAAAAATGGTTTAAGATATTACTGACCTATCGTATGCTTTTATTTTGGCTGGCTTTTACCAGCAATTTTACTTCTACCAGAGTAAAATGCCGACTCTATTGAATCTCTGTGGCTCTGCTTCCTGTTGTTGTGAACTGTCACTCCACACTCATAAGTTATGACACATTTTATATTGTACCAAGTGCTGCTAAATAGAGCAATATTATGATACACTTACACTTGTATGTTTTGGCTTTTCATATTCTGTGATGAAACTAAGAAAAAACATGTATTAGTTATATGGACAGTAGCAACTTTGTAAAATAACATGAATATGGCTGCCGCTGGAGAAATATTGGTATACAGCCACAACATCTCTGCTGGTGTTTAGCTGTGTTAAAGATAAACTGAAATGTGAATTCTCCTCACTTTTTTTTGAAAGAAAATATAAATTATGATGATCTTACAGCTGCATATTTTCACATTTCAGAAGAGGATAAACTACATTTGCACATAATTGTGGAAATAGCTTTTAAGCCTCAATCCTCTGTGTGGCGGTTTTTGGCTACAAACTGGAGAGCGTCATAGTGTTGCACTTATGAATGATGATAATTAGTGATTTAAGCTGACTGTCCTTTTTACATCATTCAGCATTTGTGAGGACCCATTGTGCTGTTAAGTTTGTATTCCACTTAGAAAGTGGAAGCTAGGAAGGCTAGCTTGCAAATAATAGCACACAAAATTGCTTTTCTTTTAATATTATTTCAACACTTGCTGAGTCATTGGCAGCTCTCACACACCCAGTGCTGTGTTCATCCCACAGTATAGAGGGTGAGAGGTCTAGCTAGGATGTTGGAATTGATAGCACACAAATTGTAGTTCCTGCCACTAAACTGTAAAATGACTACACCAATCAAATTACAGTACTACAATCATCAGTCGTACAAATGCATGTCCATTGGAGAACAATATTGGGCGCTATCGGTGCAAAAAAATGGGTAAAATTGAATTGAAAAGTGCCAAAGTCAAAACAAACACCAAACATATATATCTATACAGCATTAATTGCAGTCCTACTTTAAAATTGACATGAATGTTCTAAGGTCATGAGCATAGACTGTGAAATTAGGGGACGTAGTATACGTGATGCCATCCAGTGGTTTGTGGACTGCCATTTTGAAGCCTCAAGTTTGGCGCTACGGTCGTCGCCATCTTGGTTTTTTGCAACCGGATATAGCGGCCCCTCGGATTTATGATGAACATGATAAATAACTAATGTGTTTACATGTTTTACCGTTCCTCCGACGATGCGTGAGCACCACATTGTGAAGACAGAGTAGCAGGAAGTTTAGCATCACAAAAACATCAGAAGAAGAAAACGGCGCTTTTCAAAATAAAAGCAGAACAGACCACAAGGTGGCACTGTAGAACTACAATGTCTTGTTAACACATAAATATAATACTGTGTAGGAGAATATTAATGCAATTTATCAGACATTTACACTGGATGTGACAATTTGTGATTAGAGGGTGGAGCTGGGGCGGATTATGCAGTCAAGCCAGTGTTGTTAATGGTTGCAATGGCGCTGCGCTAAGCTAAACGCTAAAGTGGGAAAATATATTCTATTGTCTATTGCCATGAGGTTGTGTGGCGGCCTCTTTAATTCATCTGATCTTCCCCTTTCTACGTGGGCAGTAGTTGACTGATAAGTGAGGGCTTTATTTGACAGGAGAGGAGTGGCTCCACAGTGCCGTCCATTCTCAACAGGATGCAGACCAAGCAAACTCCACCTACCTTCAATAAGACCAACAAGTTCACATCAGGCTTCCAGAACATTGTGGATGCCTACGGCATCGGGAACTACCGGGAAATCAATCCAGGTTATACAGGAATTTGTTTATCTATATTTTAATTCATTACTCATCTTATTAGTTAACATATGAATTAATGATCACAGACACTTGTAATAGTGCAGCAGCAAAAATATCTTATTTTATGGAAAAAGTGTCAACTGACTGAGTGGATTCAATTCTGTGGTCATTTTTGTGGCTGTTGTATTTGAATACTGTAACTTCTCAAAAAAAAGCCGTTATTTGAAACAGACCTTTCTTTCTAATTTCAACCTGTTCCCCTTCTGTTCTCAGTCTCTCTTTTTGAACAGTAATACTGTTTTTATTCGCTAATTATTTTTGAGTGGCTTCCATTTTGTTGTTCTTTGAAATGCTGTTAAGCTACCATCAATAATTCAACTTCTTAAAAGCCTTTCAGCTGCTTTTAAGTGCATACTCCCTCCATTTCCTGGTGAGCTTTTACTGTGAAATGTCTGCTGGAAGTATCAATTCAATTCATTGGCAGTAGCTTAACTGCTATTTCAAAAATGAACCAGACATTCAGCTCATGAGAGGAGGTGTCCTTGATATTACAAAACATTTGCAGCTTTTTGCAGTTTAGACATTTCAACAGTCAATACTGATTGATATTCGACTGACTGAATATTTGAGTGGTTTTGATTGTTGTAGCCGCGTTGTGTGATGGTCCCTTACTGTGTCACCTGTTTCAGCTCCGTACACTATCATTACTTTCCCCTTCCTGTTTGCGGTGATGTTTGGAGACATGGGTCACGGTTTGCTGATGACCTGTATTGCCCTCTACCTGGTCATCCGAGAGAGTCGCCTCGTCGCCCAGAAGAGTGACAACGAGGTACAGTAAGACATAAAGAAGAAATACATTGATTAAAACTTTTAAACCTCACAGTACACATGTTACAAACACACGCAAATGATATTTCCAAGTTGTTGTGTGTCTCTGTAGATGTTCAACATGGTGTTTGCTGGTCGCTACATCATCCTGCTGATGGGCATGTTCTCCGTCTACACCGGAATCATTTACAACGACTGCTTCTCCAAGTCACTCAACATGTTCGGCTCTGGATGGAGCGTTAGGCCCATGTTTGGCCCCAAAGGAGCCAACTGGACGTAAGTCAGCCACCAGCTCTGCTTGCAGTGATACTGTTTGAGATGACCCCCATCCCTGCTTTTTACTAATGTTTTCTTGAAGTTAGTCTACTTTATCTACCACAAATCAATAGATGAAGTTCAGCACCATGCCTAACTTTAGTATTTTTGTAAATTTGCCATGAAAATTGTCAAAAAATATCAAAGGAATAGTTCAACATTTTGGGAAATATTATTATTTATCATATATATTATCATATATCCCATATCTGTCTCATATGTACAGGGCTGGAGTCAGGGCGTGTTTAGTCTAGCTTAGCATAAAGACTGAAGGCAAGGGGAAACAGCTAGCCTGGTTCTGTCCAAAGCTCACTAATGAACATGTTACATGTTTGTTTAATCTGAACACAAACAGAAATGTAAAATCAACATTTACCTGAAGTCTTGTTGTCACAGTGAGGTTGGCCTGGTTTGGCACCATTGTGCCTTTACAGAAACACAAAGACACTGTAGAAAAGAACTGTGTGGTTGGATTAAAGGAGAACTACTGTTTTTTTCAATCTGGCCTATGTTCCTATGTTTTTGTGTCTAAGTGACTGATGGGAACAGCAATCTTTGACATTGGTCCAGTATTGAGCGAGATCACTGCAGTCAGCAGTGGAGAAACAAGCTACAATGTAAGTTAATAGGACAATAGTCCAGCTTGTATTTACCTTCACAAAAGTGCTCGTTTTGCCGCTCAGATTAATATTTTATGTGTCTGAATTATAAAAAAAATATAAAATATGTTGGCTCTATACACGCTAAAAGTATTGCTTTTTTAAATGGAGTCTGGTGGGGTTTTTTTTTATATCTGAACGGATCCTTTCCATAATGTTGTCAGACACTTAGAATATTAATCTGAGCCTGTCAGCGGCAAAACGAGCACTTTTGTGAAAGTAAATACAAGCTGGACAATTGTCCTATTAACTTACATTGTAGCTTGTTTCGCTGACTGCTGACCTCAGTGATCTAGCTTAATACTGGACCAATGTCAAAGATTGTTGTTACTATCAGTCACTTAGACACAAAAACATAGGAAAATAGGCCAGGTTGAAAAAAATGGTAGTTACCCTTTAACTGTTGATCGTCAAGAAACAATGCAAAGTTTTGCATAGTCAGTCTTCCTGCTGTGCTCTGTCTAAAGGTCTTTAGGCTACGCTAGAAACTAAATTGAACATTGACTTAATTTTCCAGGAAACTTCCTTTGGAAATTATTAGGAAATTATACACCTGTAAAATAAGCTGTCAAAGATTGAGCATATAGAGAACTGACCAAAGTATTCAGATAGTGTCAGGAATTTAAATTGTACATGATAATGTAGGATCCTTTTACACCACTCAGATCCATTCAGGTGTTATCCACCCATTCTCTGTTCTTTCATCATATAACATACTATTGACATGCATGTGCTTTTATAAATCTTAATACTCTATGTGGTATCATCTTCTAAAATGCATTGCTGTTCCTCTAAAACCTGCAGCATGTAAATAATCTGCTTTATTAAAATACATTCTTTCATTTCCTGCTGATCTGTTCTAGGTATGAGACACTTGATGAAAATGCAGTTCTACAGTTAGATCCAGCAGTTCCTGGTGTCTTCAACGGGCCTTATCCTCTTGGAATTGACCCGGTAAAACACTCACTAAAATAACAAAAATAAGTAGTTGGCAGTTGTTTCTCTGGTAAGAATCACAGTGCAAACAAGAATTGTTGTGTATCCAAAGGCTGATAGATCATATTTCTCTGCACCCTACCGTAGAGCTCCATTGTTGTCCAAAAGCTATTAAAAACACATCAATGATCCACACTGTTGCACTGGGGGGCAGGTGAGTGTACAAACCCCAATTCCAAGGAAGTTGGGACATTGTGTAAAACAAAAATAAAAACAGAATACAATGATTTCAATTGAATACACTACACAGACAAGATATTTAATGATACAACTGATAAACTTTATTGTTTTTTTGCAAATATTCACTCATTTTGAATTTGATGCCTGCAACAAGTTCCATAAAAGCTGGGACAGGGGCAACAAAAGCCTGGGAAAGTTGAGGAATGCTAAAAAAACAGCTGTTTGGAACATTCCACAGGTGAGCAGGTTAATTGGTCATGATTGGGTATAAAAGGAGCATCCCCAAAAAAGTTCAGTCATTCACAAGCAAGGATGGGGTGAGGTTCACCACTTTGTGAACAACTGCGTGAGGTTTTTAAATATCTTGTCTTTGTAGTGTATTCATTTGCATATAGGTTGAAAAGGATTTGCAAATCATTGTATTCTGTTTATTTACGTTTCACACAACGTCCCAACTTCATTGGAATTGGGTTTGTAGTTTATTTTGAATTAATCCCAAATCCACCGCCCTGCTGCCCAAAATACTCACTAGAGCACCAAATGTGGATTAATCCACGCTGAAAATAGTACCCAACAAATGCACTATTTCCTCCTGTTTGAGTAATGTATGCTAAAAAGCTACAGTACCCGGCTGTTATAGGACATTATTGAGCCTTTAAAAAAAAGTAGCATCTCATATGTTTTATGTAAAGCACTGTTATTTTTATCTGTGAAAAGCGCTCTATAAATACATTTTACTTACTTACTTATTTGTGAGCTGTTTTTAAAGATTGGCATCTGCAGTAGACTGAATGACTAAAATAATTAACACAAAGGAGAAAATAATATATTTGGCTAATGTTAGCACACACTAATGCAAAAAGAAAGAAAGATAAGGAACAGTCACACCTTGGTTGGTCGCAAACATTTGAGCTTGTTGTGTAATCTCTGCAGATCTGGAATCTTGCCACAAACAAGCTGACCTTCCTCAACTCATTCAAGATGAAGATGTCTGTGATCCTGGGTGTCATCCACATGCTGTTTGGAGTGTCTCTCAGTCTCTTCAACCACCTGTAAGTACTACACTCAACAGCAATGCTGAAAATGAACACCTAAACCATTGGGTCTTTCTCAGTTTTCACTTAGTCACTACATGCAAAAGGGTTTGCACCTGATTTGAATGGCCACACTCAAAGACATAAAATAAAGAAACTGGCGAGATGTAAAGAATCATACAAATGGGGATAATGGTGCACACTTCAGTGTTCTGCTCAGTTGTTTGCACAGAAAGTGATGAAAATAGTTCTGTGAAGAATGAGCAAAGAAAGCTTGAGAGAGAAGTTCAAACCTACAAAGAATTGGCAGATGCTATTGGAAGACGATCTGAAACAAACTTCATTTGAAGCCCACTGAGGCCCTAAAACTACTCAGACTTGCCATCACTTGGCATGCAAATTGCACTATACATGTTATATGCCAGGTTTTATGTAGTTTCAAATTGTTTGAGGTTTTCACCTATATGTCCACAAAAAAATGATGGTGTAAACACACATTTGGGATGAAAATGTTTTTCACCATGGCAAAATCTGTGCCGCCAAAAAAAACAAAAAAAAAAACATCCCAAAGGAAAACAATGTCCACAATACCCACAACAAACCTCTCATTCCACAGGAAACACTGTTATGATATCAGTACGAATGCATACAATAACACTGATGGAATGTGATGAAACGATCACCCTGGATGGAAACTGTTCTGGTTGACAATGCCAGTGCTACACTATCTAACAAAATTCACCTGCTGGTTGATTATATTTTCACTGCAGGCCAACATCAGTGAAACTGCTCGACAAATGCCACACTAGATTCTCCATCACCAACATAGCAGCGCTGTTCGTTTGTGTTGTTAACTGACTTCAGGTACTTCAAGAAACCACTGAACATCTTCCTGGGCTTCATCCCAGAGATTGTCTTTATGGCGAGCCTGTTTGGCTACCTCGCTCTGCTGGTCTTCTACAAGTGGACAGCCTATGACGCCTTCACTTCCAAGGATGCGCCCAGCCTGCTCATCCACTTCATCAACATGTGTCTCTTCAACTACAACGACCCCATCAACAAGCCCCTCTACAAGGGACAGGTGCTCCTTCCCTCATCCACCCCTCTGCCTCTATAATAGTAATTAAATATACTGTATATATTACTTTTTCTTCTGGTCAGAGGTCAGCTACAGAAAAGCAGCACTGGAGCTGGCAGGGATTTTGTGTCTTGCACTAGGATACTTCTGTAGGAGTTATTCTTGCAGACTTGAACTCAGATTGTCCAGTTAAAGGACAGTCTTTCAAACTACTGTGATATCATTTACTCTGCTAGCCAGACCTACAGTGCAGCCGCAAAGTATTAGGACAGTGAAATGTTTTCATTTTCTTTGGCTCTACTCCAGCAGGATTTTAGCTTTGAGTTTAAAACATTCTGGCTCTTGATACATATAAGAGAGTCAGAGGGAGATATTATTGGGGAACTCATTTGCCCAGCTAGTTACCTGCTAGTTATCAGTCTACCTAGTTTGGTCTAAGTTTTCCATCTTCATTTTCTAGGTCGAGAGTAGGGATGGGCCATATGGCATTTTCTTTTCTTTTTTTATCAAAATAATTTCCAAATTGGGCCTATACTGTAAGTAGCCCAGCCCCATTTCATCTATTGTGTGGTAGACTGTGTAGACAAATGCTTCACATTGATGCTTTACATTGTGCGCTACACTTTTTAAGAGGTGGGAAAGGTAACCATATGAAGCCTTTCTCTTGTAAAAAATGAAATATACAGCTTTGAAAACATTTCATCATTCTCACCTTTTTGATCACGGGAGTTTTGTGCGCATCGTTTGTGCCCCACTCTGTTTCTGTCTTACAGCCTCCTGTGGCCGATGGGGATAAAACACCCACTACATCTACAGTTGATGACAACTGCTGTAACTTTTTTACCAGCCGTACAAACCACTGAACTGCAGTTGTAGTGGGTTATTTTCTCCCATCAGCCACAAGGGTCGGCAATGACACCATTCAACTTCATTCTATAATGTAAATGGACAAGTTGCACAGAGGTCAGAATTACGCTTACTTGTCTTTTGCTTTTCCAAGAGAAAAGGCTTTGGGGATTTGGACTAAGTGCTTGATTTAGAAAATTCACAGATGTTTAACTTTCCCACCTCCAAACAGGACTTTAAGTCACCAAGCCCTGTTTTTGGATTGTTTCAACCACTGCATGGCCAAACAGGGAGCAAAATATTACCATACCACCAATTTCCTAAATAACGTTTTAGGTGTTTTTGTTCCGACACCTACAGTATTTCTATCTCTTCCATCTGTGTGGCTTTTTATACCAAAACAAAAACATGTGCTGTCTTCAGCTAACTCAACCAACCTTACTATGACTATTTTGGGATGAGTGGTGTCAGTTCCTGATATGATTGGTTAGAAATAGTTGTTTCTAAAATTTGATTGGCTGTTGGTAAAATACATCATCACGCAATCATCAGTATATCAAAGTTTCTCAATATCATCTAGGGTTACTTATAGTTATTAAGGTATCGCCCAGCCCTCATCAAGAGGTTTCTCACTCTCTCACACTCACCTGAAGCAATACAATACATTGGAAAGGAGAGGGGAACAAAGAAACATGACAACAAATAAAGTCAGCCAAAGGGAGGACCACATCCATTTAGGCAGACCAACAATTTACCAGCATAGTGTTTATGTCCTGCTCTTTGTTCGTGCAGATGAATCAGAATCAGCGTTATGCTGGAATAGATATTAAATGATTCATATAATAGGTTACTATATATACATGTGAATTACGTGGTTATGAACAGTATATGCACGTATACATGTGAAGATTAAATCCACAGAGAACAAGCTTGCAGAAAAGTCTGCTCTCCTTTTAACAGCTTGAATTTGTAAGCGTAGAGGTAATCAGTTGGCCTTTATTCTTATATATCTGTTATGTCTTCAGATCAGCACATTACTTTTTATATTTAAAACAACAAATAACTGTAACAAGTAGTACCTGTGTTGCAAGAAAGTAAAAGAAAGCTTGTAATTAGTCGAGAATGAGACAAACAAAAGAAAATGCTGAGTTTTTTCCGTACAAGCTGTGAGTTAGACCTCACCAGGATCTGTTCAGGAAATTAGCATCGTCTGATCACTGCTACACATCACCAACACCTTGTTAACCTCTTTCTGTTTGAATCTGTAGATGGGGATCCAGATTTTGTTGGTGCTGATTGCCCTTGCATGTGTACCCTGTATGCTGATTGTGAAAACTTTGGTGCTTCGGCGTCAGCACCTGTGGAAAAAGCACCTGGTATGTGGATCTGACCCCACCTATAACCTTACTGCCACCTTTGATGAGTAACATTTATAACCTTTGGTATAACCTTTTTTTTCTACTCCTATTCTGCCATTCATTTCAATGCATTGTACTGTGTAATGTGGTTGGTTGTGTTGCCATGAAAAATGGTTAAAGCCTGCCTTGGAAACGCTCATATTTCAGTGGAAAATTTGGTAGAAATACTACACAGACTGAGGGCACCCTAACAGCTAAAGATCTGCCACTTGTACTCTCTTATTCTACCTATATATTTGACGAGTTCTTATCCAAAATGCTATACAGCCAACAAATATGAATTACTCGAAATACCTGATGCATCAGCCTCATGCTCTCATTGCTCTCACTGGTTATCTTAAACCTCAAAAAACTGCAGTCCTATCAGGCTAAACATCAGAACCAATTATAATCTATGGTTGTGTTTACCATGTTCATGAGAAGAGTCCTACATATTAACTTTGTAAGTAGAGTGCCAGTCACTAGTCATGTTTCCATCAATTTATTTTTATGTGCATTTTGAAGTATCACATTAGAAAATGTTGATGGAAATGGCAAAATTTGAGAAAAAAAACTTTCAAAAAAGTTTTGATGCTTGCTTAAGGTGGTTTTTGCCTTTTTTCGAAAAAACAGTTAATGCGCAAAATGGGAGATGGAAACAGCTTTGCCGAATAAGTTGTAGTCACATGACGGGATACGGGTCCCATCCAGGGCACTGTATACTTGGGGCACAAGGTGCGTAGTGGAGTTGCGTTGCACTGTAGCCTGTGCCTCAGCCACGTCGGGTAAATTGACGAATTGGTTCAACAGCTTGAATGGTATGGCCCTACACACCTCGTATACACAGCGGTGAACGGTTGTCTCGCTGACACCAAATGTCTCTGCCACAACCCTGGATTCTGCCCAGGTGGCCAACTTGTCCAATGTTCCCTCTCTCCATTTAGCCAAAGAACTTAGCTTCTAAACTCTTTGATTTAGCAAGCTGGTTTGCAATCTACAACCATGCGTAACGTCAACTTGTGACGAAACTATGCTTTGCGTAGTCTAGTTTATTCACAACCAGTTGATGGAAACCCTTCTAATTCGCATTTTCTTTTTTTTCCTTTTTTTTTTGAAGTTCACTTAAAATTCGCTTGACAATTAGATGGAAACATGAGTACTGTAAATATTGGCACCTGGTCTTTCGACAAAAATATATTAGCTTTTGTTATATTTTAGTAAGTTGATTATAGCTTTAGTTAACCAAAACTAAAGACATTTTGTCAGTGAAATTTCGTTGTGCATTTTTAAATTTCAATTCAATTCAGTTTTATTTATAGTATCAAATCATAACAAGAGTTATCTCAAGACACTTTATAGATAGAGTAGGTCTAGACCACACTCTATAATTTACAAAGACCCAACAATTCTTGTAATTCCCCCAAGAGCAAGCATTTAGTGCGACAGTGGGGAGGAAAAACTAATTTTTAGGAAGAAACCTGGGACAGACCCAGGCTCTTGGTAGGTGGCCATCCACAGCCATTTGTATGTTATGTAACATTTAAAGTTACTACTACTATGCTTTTTATAATGCTTGTTTTCTGCGTGCATGCGTTTGTGGTTTGTCTCACATTAGCGGACATTACGTTACATTATGAGACATAATGTTACAGAAATTTAACATGCTGCCTAATAGTGCAGCAGGTCAAGCAAACCAACCTCTTAAGATTGTGGGTGGTGCAGTATGTTGCTCTACCAATCAGCAGCATACAATGATGCATGCAGATTAGGTCAGATTTTGTATTAAAAAAGTAATTGAGTCCATTATTTTGTCTTTAATATTATAGTTGTTGAAAATTGTAATACATTTTGTTATACTTTTTGATTTCAAAGGTACTTTTTATTTCATTTTTGTCTCATTTTCATTGTGTAAAAAAAAGGTTGTCAATTAATATTGTTGTGATGCCATTTTAAAAAAATAGGTGGCTTACCTTAGCTAGCCATTTTCTAGAATGGCATAGCCTGCATGGGATGTTGCTGGTAGCTCAGTGACCCAACATGAAATGTTGAATTCAGTCATATTCAGACCAGAATTTCTTCTTAGCCATTTAAAGTTGTACAGTTACAGTTACAAGCTATACTTTACAAATAGAGTCTTTAACTGTGTTTGTTGAGGTTCAACTCAACCAGTGAGCAGTGTCATGTTTCAAAAGGGGTGGATGTATTTCATTTTGCAATGAAAGCCTTCACTCACTGTACTGGGTGCCCTATTACTTAAAAAAAAGAAAAAGTAAATGAAGAAGAAAGCGTTCAACCCAAGGCTTGCTTTAAGCTAGACACAGCTCTTGTGGCTTTTGTATCTAGTCCCAGAAGAGGGAAGAAACCGCTGCAGAGAATCTAGAGCAGTCTTTAAAGCAAACAGGCGTGTCCTCATCATGCACCGGACTCACCCAACAGGGCACGCAGAAGTTCGGAGGGGTGCGGGTGGGCAACGGGCCCACGGAGGACGAGGCTGGCATCATGGACCATGACCAGCTCTCCCAGCACTCAGAGGAAGGAGATGAGGTGAGCTCATTCAATATCACCAAACATGACTGATTCTAATTCCATCCTCTTCCAGACCTGACCTTTTCTTTGATTTTAGTAGGATTATGATGCTTACTGCTTTCACCATAATACAGTATATGGACTATTTCTGTGTTCTCTCTATGTTATAGATGAAGAGGGTCACTGAGATAGTCCAAGATTTTTACTTTATGTTCTGAAACTGAACAGTTTTCCAGACCTATAGAAACAACAGACTTTTTTCAGGGAACTATATATTTCCCTTAGTATGCTTATAAAATAGCACAATAACTACAAAAAGTAAAAATAGGGAGTGATATGTGTAGAGCTGCAACTAAAGATCATTTTCATAAGTGATTAATCGTGTAATTGGTTATCGTTTTAAATGTCAGAACATTGTGAAGATTGTTAATTACAAATTCCTTGAGATTACTTCTTCTGTCTGACCAACAGTCCATAACCATGATATTTAAAAAAAAAAAAAAAAAAAAAAGCAGGAAGTCTGCTAAGTCTGGTAAGTTCAGCTCAGTGTAGTTCCAACAGTTTCAGCTTTAGACTGTCAAAGGCTTAACTAACTAACTAACTAAAACCATACTAAATCACAATCGTCATGCTTTTCTCCTGAGTAGTAAAAAGAGAGGAGGACGATGTGGGCACTACAGCATGTAGAGTGAAAGGCAAGGCAGGGAGGGGGAGCACATAAGAGATGGATTTTCCATTTCAGAAACATAAACAGCGAGGTGGTTTTCATGGGAACCAGCGAGTGGAATTTATGAAAATACCCCCCAGATTTTTTTCTATCTGTGACTCAGAGGTTTGGTGTCTCCCTGCATCATAAATCTCTGAGTGTTAGTGTTGCGATAACATCTTACATAACTGTAATGTAATAAGACTGCATTTTGTCATTATAATTCCAAGTGTATGATATTCCATGACTTATCAACAGGGTTATGCAACTTTGTATTGCATAATGTTTAGTTGTATATATATATATAGTAAGTTGTAAGAGTATCAGGTTGGATAATTTACTGAATACTAGGAATGTTAACATCCAGGTAAATTGATGCAGGTATATAACATCTGTCTTTTCTCCTTTTCTCTTGTGTTTTCTCTGTCTTTTTCAAATTGTGTAATTACATACGCTGACCTTTGAACTTATAATAAGTGGTTTCTGGCAGTGTGTGTTATTGGGAATTTTAACATACTAGTACAGTGCCCGTTCAAAACGTGCCTGTTTGGAACGGGCTGATTGCTTGGCCTCCTGTATTGCTGCTTGCAGCTTTCTCCAGAACCATTGTACCCCAAAATTACTTACAAAGGGACCTCAAAGCACTTAATATGCAACCACACTGTATACTACTGACTTACTGTTTACTTCTACTTCAGAGGAAAACATTGTACGACTGCATTTACCTCAGAGAGAACGTTGCAGACTAAGATTTTACTCACAAAATATCACAATTAAAATGTTAAGTAATCACAGACATTTGCGGTTGTTTAGTTTTATTCACAGTTTGTTAATATCCAATATCCAGTGCTGTCCAAACTGCTCCAAATTCCAAATGCCAAGTTAATTGGGTACCCAGGAAGCAAATAGTGAAGTAGATTGGATGAACGGTATCATTTGAAAGACAACAGACACACACATGCACATACATACAGAGATTCCTCGATTTATAGTTAGATTCAGCTGTTGTTGCACTGAATAAGATCAGCACCTTAGCTTTCCTCCTGTTCATACTTGCTGTGAAGTGGTACCTTTGTAACATGACTACACCTTAAGAGATGGGGGTCAAAATCCACAATCCTTGTTCTGTTGATGTGAACCTATTCTTTAAGATCCAACCAGCTGACACCAGGTGGTGCCATATTAGAGATATACTTTGCTTTATTTCATCCCTTATTGACTGTTAGCTTAGCTTACCAGGCTAATGTGCACGACGATTTGCACACACATGACACAAATGGATGCAGATGATTGTAACAGTCAGAGAGAGAAAGAGAGAAATGTCTTATCATATAATACATTTGAAAATACCCAAAAGGAAGCCCAACCTGAGCCCAAAGCTTTATCCAATAAAATGGCCAAATGAAATGAAACACAATACCTTTCTCAGGACCTGTTAGGCTTAAATGGGGTTCCGGAACTCGAGTCTAGTGAAATAAACTGTAAAACAATGATGGCAAAATTAGGATGGAACCTTGTGGGTCGATTCAGTTCCTGAATTCTGCTACTAACCATTGACCTTTGCTTACTTTTAAGCACGCGGAAGAAGAGCCGGTAAGAGCCTGAGTTTTGGTATCTTCTTAGCATGTCTGGATGCTGTCTTGCCTGATCTGTTTATGCCTTTAGTACCAAGTGGTGGTCTTTCTGTCTTTGGACTCTGGTTGGTCTGTCTAAACCCCCTGTACTCCTACACTGTCCACCTCCCGGCACCAGGCATGTTTATGTATGTGATTGTAAAGATGTAAAAAGCCCCACTACAGGTCATTTAGTCAGAGATTCATTCTTACGGTCTTGATTTTCAACATATTTTACAAGTGCAAAAAAACTGCTGAGATGCAACAGTTCCATTTGTTTCCAGTGCAGTTTTTCATTGGTAGCAAGATTTCTCTTGTGGCAAGTCTAATGTGTTGAAACAAGGCAGAATAAGTTAAATCACTCTTCTAGTATCAAGAAAAATGACAACAGTTTTGAAATTCTTGACATTTATTTATTAAAAAAGGTTAAGGTGCCTTTATTATAGATATTTTTGTAGTGTACCCTTGAATAGAGCTGATGCCAAGACCAGTAGAATCCGAGACAAATCCAAGTACGAGCAGTTTTGAGATCAAGTGATAACCAAGTCAAAATCAGGGTTGAGTGTGAGTCATAATGAGTCTAAAACAAAGTAGACAAAATAGTGTCCATTCAATATTCTTAATACTGTTGTCTTATGACCGAATCATACTACTATATTTTAGCCTTTTAAAATGGTCACTGTGTCCGATTAGGTGGTTATAAAGTGTGTTTCCATCCAAACAAGTACGAGTCAAAACACGAGTACAGACAAAGACAAATACCCACAAGACTGAGACAAGTCCAAGTTAAAACAACTAGGAGACAAGTCAAGACCAAGACCGATGAGACTGACACAAGTCTGGGTCATAACAATCTTGAGACTGACACAAGTCCAAGTACAACAGCTCTGCTCTTGAAATAGTCCATTTATATGCTCTAATTTGCCTTTGCACCTGAGTTTTCTCTTGTCCTGCAGCTGCTAATCAGTGTGAAAGAAATTTGTGGATGCTGAAAACGGTATTTTGGGTTAGTTGTTAATTTACCCATTTCATCACAAGTCTAAAGTCTTGTACATTGTAACTGTACATTTTGAAATCACATGACTCTGCTCAGCTGAAATGTTTGTTCACAACATTTCTGATCAGAGCCACTGGCCTCTGTGCATTTTGCCATTACAGCATGTTAGCCAGTGTTGTTTTCATTAGCCACTTTTGTCGGAGACCCTTTGAATGGAAACAATGAGCGCTGCTTCCATGAACTCTATTTTACAGCTCCAAGGACAAAAGAGAAGCATGGAAAGAGGAAACCAGACCAGCGCAAAGCCAAACCCAACAAGAGCAACTTAGAGCAATAGACTCCCATGTTTCCCCTCCCTGCCCATATTATACAGGAAAGGCTAGTCTTGCTCTAGGAAGGAGAGAACGGAGGAACTGTGTTGGCTTTACAACACACAAACAAGTCCCTGCGCTGTGATCTTGCTCGAGAAAAAAAACAAAACAAGCCAGACGTCTTTGCTCTTTGTTTTCTGCCTGATCAGAGCTAAAGGCGCCGGCAGGAGTCAAAGGTCAAAACAGCCGCTCATTAAGATGATAACGGAATTTCCATTCCAAGTCATTTCCATGGTTCATGCCGTGCTGACAGTACAGTTATTATTATTGGCCACAGTTTGAATAGCACAGCTGGGTGATGATCATCACTCAATATTAAGTAGACAATAATGTGTTTTGTTTCTTACGAACCTCACTTGATAAGCTATGATGGCGTATGTGTACTGTAAGTAATGACATCCTGGAAATTCTATTGTTTTAGTCTTTTTTTCCTGCAATGCTTACTATTGTAGTTAGTGTGTCGAAATCACAACTGTGTTAATTAATACTGATCTTTATATTTAAAGGGGTGATAGAATGCAAAACCGATTTTACCTTGTCATAGTCAAAAACGACAGTTTGGAGGGTAAATAGGACATACGTAGTACCTCAAAATCCCATTGACACCTCGTTCCTCTGCAAATCTCACAATTTGAAACTGCTGCTGAAAACGGGCGAATCTCAACAAAGCTAAAAGTTGACATCAACTCCTCAACTCCTAGTCTCCTAGTAGTCCGCCCCAATGTTTACATAGGCTACACCACTGACCTGAGGTCAGCTTAGTCTTCTGAATCTAGCTAGGTCACGCAGATCTCCAGAGGTACGCTATTTAATTACTAAATTCACTTCTGAGACTTTTTTATGCGAGAAATCAACTATTTGGAGGTCAAATATGGGCTGTTTTACGAAAAATTGATGGCTAATTGCAAATTTTATCCGACTGTGTGTCGCAGTTCAGCAGGAGCTCAGCAGGCTAACGTGATAGCGGCCGGTGCTGCCTCGCCGCCCGGCGTGTCCTCCTTCACAGACTCCAGCCCGCTGTGAGCTAGATGGATCTCCTTCACGACCGGAAGCCCGCGGCGCTCCATACCCACGTAAAGTCACAGTTTCTGAGTTACTGGACTACCAAATGCCGAGGCCCTGACGGAGCTCCAGGGCCTGCAGCTAGCCGCGATCTTTACCCATAGGATTGAAGAGACACCAGCAGCTAACCCCTCAACCCCCTCAAATTCACAAAAATGCATTAAATTGAAATCGGACACAAGCGTTAGCTTAGGTGTAGCTGTAATATAAGTGGCGTGACGAAATTCAAACTATAAATATACTATAGTTATGCCGGCAACCGGCCAGCTCCACGGAGCCCCGAGCCCCGGTTGTCCAGTAACCCAGAAACGGTGACTTTCTCCTGGGTATGGAGCGCAGCGGTGCTGCCGCTGTCTCATCAGACTGTGTGGACCTCCAGAAGTCCGACACATCATCCCAAATTTGCAATTCGCCATCAATTTTCATAAAACGGCCCATATTTGAGCTTTATATAGTTGATTTCTCGCATAAAAATCGCAAGTTTCAGAAGTGAATTTAGTAACGAAACATTGCAGTGTCTGAAATATGAGACCTGCTGTCTCGTCTCCAATGTATCTGTATGTGGTTCCTCAACCAATCAGCGCGCAGCTCATCTAAATATTCATGAGCATACCATATTTGGAAGAAAAGCTCTCGTTCTAAATAGGGCCAAAACACAGGGATGCATAAGGGCCCATAAAACAGCAACCAGGCAATTTTCAGCCCAACCAATGTTACATACCCTATTAGGAGACCTTAAAGCAGCCATATTATGCTCATTTTCAGGTTCATAATTATATTTTAAGGTTGTACCAGAATAGGTTTACATGGTTTAATTTTCAAAAAACACCATATTGTTGTTGTACTGCACCACTCTCTCTCACTGCTGCAGATCCTCTTTTCAGCTGGTCTCTGTTTTAGCTACAGAGTGAGACCTCTTTTCTTCTTCTTCTTCTTCTGTACTATCTTTGATTGCACTGCACATGCCCAGTAGCTCAGATGTAGATCATGTCAGCTAGCTAGCTCCATAGACAGTAAAAGAAAGGCTGTTTCTACAACTTTGGTCAGTTACAAGGCAGGATTAGCTGGGAGACTTCTAAATGAGGGCGCACATGTAAGTAGTTCCTTTTGTAGATTATGGTGAACTTGTGTGTGTTGTAGCAGTGCTTTGCTATTGAGAACGAGGTAGCATGCTAGCGTTAGCATTAGCGTTAGCATGCTAACGAGCTAATGGTTGCGGTTAGCCTGCTCGTTTCGGCTTGTGACGTCACAAGCCGTGCCGATTTTGAACAGCTCACCCAGAGACTGAAGGCAGGACACATTCAGAAACCGTATCTCACTCTAAACAGCATGGATGGATTTTTTTCAAAGTTTGTATGTGTGTGGAAGCACCAGAGACACAAAAGAACACCCCAAATCCCAGAAAAAGTGATTTTTTCATAATATGGGCACTTTAAGGAACAGTGTGAAATACCCTATCTAATCATTCTATCACCCCTTTAAACAATCACAAGATCTTAAAACATTGATTTAGACAAACAAAAAATAGTCCATCCATCCATCTTCTTCCGCTTATCCGGTATCGGGTCGCGGGGGTAGCAGCTCCAGCAGGGGACCCCAAACTTCCCTTTCCCGAGCCACATTAACCAGCTCCGACTGGGGGATCCCGAGGCGTTCCCAGGCCAGGTTGGAGATATAATCCCTCCACCTAGTCCTGGGTCTTCCCCGAGGCCTCCTCCCAGCTGGACGTGCCTGGAACACCTCCCTAGGGAGGCGCCCAGGGGGCATCATTACCAGATGCCCGAACCACCTCAACTGGCTCCTTTCGACGCAAAGGAGCAGCGGCTCTACTCTGAGCTCCTCATGGATGACTGAGCTTCTCACCCTATCTCTAAGGGAGACGCCAGCCACCCTCCTGAGGAAACCCATTTCGACCGCTTGTACCCTGCAGAAAATAGTAGTTTTAGTAAAAGCTAAACTAAACAGAAATATGCATTCTTAAAGGGAGATAGTTTAGTGATTGGAGCAAAGCTGCAAACAAAAGAATCAATATCCCTGAAGGGGCTGTCCATTGATTTTACATGTTAAAGTCAAATTACTTGTCGTAGTTAGTACTACATAGCCTGTGAAAACAGTCGCGTAATGTCTTCTGTGGCTCTGGAGAAGCTTTGTTACCTCTGAGAAGTGACATAACCCAGGTATTTTGGTTTGGGTTTTGGAGACTGAAAACACATTTATTACACGCTACCAACTGGGGGTGTTGTTTTTGAAAGAACGGACTAATAAGAAAACGTTATTGAGTTGCGTCTATGTTTTTGGTGCTCGGCCTCTGCTGCACCAATTTTGACCACTTTTTGTGTATGTTTTGAGACTGTATGCAAGTGCAATACTCAAACACTGCAGAGCCTCATTAAAGCTCCTGTTATGACCATGGAAAATACAGATATACCTGCTACTAAAAGCAGCAGAGACAAAAGTTAGTTTCAAGTTGAAACTCAGTGGCTGCAGTGGTGGCCTGAAGGTTAGGGAAGTCGTCAGCTCAAGGCCACTAGATGTCAAAACAGCAACAACTAAAATATATACAAACATGTGTTACTATACCCTTGCTGTGTGTGTGCAGTAACCATCTTATCTTTCCACCACAGTTTGACTTTGGTGACGTAGCTGTCAACCAGGCCATCCACACCATAGAGTACTGTCTGGGGTGCATCTCCAACACAGCATCCTACCTGCGCCTCTGGGCCCTTAGCTTGGCTCATGCACGTGAGTAAAAGCATGCACACACACACACACACACACACACACACACACACACACAGCATACACATTTTTATGATACGCATTCTGTAAAATATTTTTAAAGAGGTTGTAGATACACACCCTTTCTGTACCCTATTTGACTATACACAGTAGGTATATCGGTTCAATAAATTAATTTAAAGATGCTTGACATGAATATTTTTATGTAAAACTTGTTGTTGTCATAACTTTGTGTGTGTGTGTGTGTGTGTGTGTGTGTGTGTGTGTGTGTGTGTGTGTGTGTGTGTGTGCAGAGCTGTCAGAGGTGCTCTGGTCCATGGTGATGCACCTGGGTCTGGCCTCCCGGAGCGGGGGCGGGTTCTTCGGCCTGTCTATCATCTTCTCGGCCTTTGCCACCCTCACTGTTGCCATCCTGCTCATCATGGAGGGGCTGTCAGCCTTCCTGCATGCCCTGCGTCTGCACTGGTTAGACACACACACACACACACACACACACACACACACACACACACACACACACACACACACACACATACACACACACACACACACAAATGTTATATATATGAAATACCCACACACATGCAGCCTACATGCATGCTATTAAATGCATAGTATAGGTGTGCATTAGCAAGGTGAGCACATGCACACATCACATGTAGAAACACTCTTGTTTATATATATATATATGACAGCAGGCTGTCATTGTTCACCTCTTTAACCAAGTATCTCAAAACTGCACTTCTGAATGCTAGCAAAATGAAACATTCCTGGCCCAAAGAGGTTTACTTAACTGTGAGCGTGCAGGCCTCCAGATAACCTTCATCCTCCTCCAGCGCCATCGCCTCCTAGCACCACCTCCACCCTGCTGATCCAGCCTGCACCAGTGTAAACTGCACTGACACGCAGGCAAGGCAGTGTAGACGAGTCTTGGATTACCCACAGGACCACACTTATGGGATTACCATAGTAAGATACAGCCATGCAGTAATTATACTTCATAAAAAGTATTTATTAACAGCTTTTAGGAGTAATTTTTACATAGAATATAGCAGCTGATGTGGACAGACGTTGTACTGCTTATAACTATGAGGAGAAGGTGTTGTGAAAGTGAAGGATGATAAATGCTCAGTATCTCACAAGGGAAATATCCCTTTCAGCACAGAGTAGATAATTGTATGATTCCAGTGAGTTATAAGCCCACAGGGACAGCTTTGCTGTCTATGTATCATGTTTCAAATGTAGCTACAGACTGTGAGGGAGAGAGAGGATTTTCCAAAGTGAAATACTTGATCCATCCAAAGTCAAAGGTGAGAAAGTCCCTAAAATTTCAGCTCTGTATCTAGTCCATGCAACATGAGATTGATATCGACAACACAAAATGGTCCTGAAATTCTGGTACCCTTTTATTTATTACATAAATTGAAGCAGCGTTTGGTCCTGCTTTATAACTGCACAAAAATACAATTTGATATATTATGGTGGAATGAAAGGAGTGATATTATTCAGGCCTCCCATAGTTCAGAGGTCTGTCTGTTACCTGGCATTGAAACAGTTCTGTCTGTTCTCACTAACAATCCATTTAATATTGGCTCATGTGTGGCAAAATAGAGTTGAGATCAGGTGTACCCTGCTGCATTTCTGTTTAACAGATCATTCATTTTAAACCTATTAAGTGAAAGCAACAAGTGTGTTTCCTTTAATCCTTCTGGTCTGGTTCCTGCTCAGAGCACAGAGCCTTACCTCATGATTATGAGATGGATAAACAAAGACAGGGAGAGAATATCCTGTGTGCTTTTGTTGGACAGAGGTATGGTGGTAATGCTTAACTGCTGCTCTCTGGGCTGATTGTTGTAAGTGTGTTTAAAGAGAACTCACTGTCTGTGCTCAGTCTGTCTGTTGCTCATGTAAACTAGTGGAAAGTGATCTGACCACCTTTCAAATATGATCTCAGCTGTCTTTTATCTAGACTGTGTTGTTCTTCCAAGAAAGCTACACTATGTGTTGTATAATCCCACCTATCTGCCTTACACATGGGCCAGCTGTATGTTCCAGGCTGGAGGTTGTGTTGTACAAAGCTGTCTTGCTAGTGGCGTAAGATAGTTACGACGGGCCCCAGTGCAGGCTAATATGACTGGCCCTAGTGCACACTAGTTACTAGTTATAAAACACACACAGACACACACACACACACACACACACCCAGCCCACCAAAATCGGCCGGACACCAACCATCCTTGCACTCCCCTTCAACACATGCACATACCAGCAGGGTTCAACATTGGTAGAATGGTAGATTTGCTTGACTCACCAGCCTTTAACATTCACTAGCCATTTGGATGGTGGACAAAAAGTTCATTTTGAACCCTACCAGCCCCTAATACTCTCAATTAGCTGAGTGGTAAGTAAGAGAGTATGACTGAGTCTAAAAGGCTGTCTGGCTCCTCATGGAAAGAAGGCTAAAGGTTAAGGGTGGAGCATGGCTGTCATCAAGATGTACTGTATAGTAAACAAGTGACAAATCTGTAAGTTAAACTAAAGCTGCATTTTGTACACAGTACGCAGCTTATGTTAGTGGAATGTGAATAAATCAGAAAGTTATAGTACTACGTTTGCAAGTGCCTCAGCTTACTAAAACATAACTAACATTAGCTTACTAACAGCTAACTTGTTCTCTCTCGTAGACAAAGGGTGCTAAAATAATTGTTTGACATGCTTAAATCTCGTGTTTTTAGCTAGCTACCGGCACTTTGTGGTGTTAGTTTCACCGCCGGTGGGGGCAAGACTTAAATGCGCTCTGTCTCTATGATAGGATGGAAGTGGGCCGTAGTGGGATGTGATTGGCCAGTGTTCAGATAAGAGACAAACCTGTTGGCCAATCATGTGATCTCTCCTCTTTATGGGCCGATCAAAAAAAAAGGTTTCCAACTGGAGTCGACCATTCAGCCCACACAAATAGACCGGCCCACCAGGAAATCTCCTGGGACTCCCGATGGCCAATCCATGCCTGACTACTAACTTTTTTAATGGTTAATAAATCACAGATCATGAAGTAAAACTCAATTGATCAGTTATTTGCATTAATGAGAACAACTTTTGGGTTGCCAGTTGCAAATGCCATTCACTGATTTGGACCAATTGACCACTTGGATTGGACCAAAATCCATTTATCAACGACTTATTAATGACTCATTAACATTTATGACTGGATATTTAATGAGAAAAAAAAACCTTAATAAATGCATTTTGAACATTTCTAACTGTAGACTCGCTGCATTATTAGGAAGTGAGAAACCCATGAGTATTTCTTTGAGGATTACCAACATTTATAACTCTTATTACTAAATAAAAAGATCATACACAAGTCAATGAGTTTTAAAAGTGTGTTTGTTATTAATGGCTTATACATGATGTATATAGCACCAAAGATCCTTTATACTAAAGATAGCACATTTCAAGCAGCGCCAATGGTATGAAACCATAGACAGTAAAAGAAATGGACACATCGGCGCCATAGACTTCGACGGAGACCAGTGAAGTCACTTTTCCGGTGATGGCTGAGCGTTACTGAGCAGCCTCCAACTGAGCTTGAAGACGTAGATGTGACGTGAGCAACCTGTCTGAAAGTTGGAAGTCTTCTGGTAGCTGTGCCAAGAGAAATCTGTCCGTGGATAAATGTTACTTCATATGAATTCACTTGCCACATACCAAAGTATTTCCAATCCATCAAAACGTTGCTGAAATATGTTGTTCCGATGCTTTCATGAACTCTCTATGGGCTTCTCCCTTGACTGTATGCCTCCACAACCCCCCCGATTGTCTGAGAGCTTCTCCTGACTATACGGTAATTTATCTACTGTGCAACAGAAAGTCCCGTGGTTATGACACAATCGTTAGCCTATTTTTATAAAAAACGTCTGCTACGGGTCCATAACGTGAGGTACAAGGTAATGGAGCCTTTTATACATTGTTGTGTTTCTTTAGAAATAAACAATGGACAAATAACGCTTCAGATGTAAAGTTATTCGCTGTCAAAGTGATGCCAAAATGAATGGGAGTCAATGGGATGCTAAAGGCAGGTGATGGCTTGTTAGCCTATGAATCTCCCCATATGAGGTACGCTTTTCGGATGCTCGCTTACCCCCTTGTATGAAATGGTCCACACTTCCTGTCTCCTAAAGGGGCGTGGCCTCGTTTGAACGTATACGTCATGTGGATGAATGAAAAGTTGTATTTGAATCATTTATTAATATGTTCTTCTGCTAACGTTGGATATTTACACAGCTAAAAGACATATTTAGCAGAGATTAGTTGTGTTAGGGCGTTAACGAACGTTAGCTGACGTTAGCTTCTCTGTGTTGCTAGATCTGGCGAGAGTTTGGTCCTGAGACAGAAACAGGTCTCAAACTAAGTTAATTTTCTCCTAATTTGTCCATCTGAAAAATGGCATTTTAGTGTCAGAATATTCTGGAGATATGTGGCTTGTGAAAATGGCTCCAATATTTACTTTGGTGACTATGGGGTGAAAGAATTGGTCATAATCTGTGTTCATATTCACTTCTCTCGTTGGAATCAATACACTCAGTCTCCTAGTCTCCTAGTCTCCTAAAGAGGCGTGGCCGTGGCGGAGCCCACGTGACACAGATACAGGAAACTAGCTCGAGTCTAAACCGTCTCTGATAGCACTGAGGTTTAAAGTTATAAACCCTTTTTGAAGGTTCCTTATTAGAATGTGGTAGCAAAATATGTGTTGAAAACCACAAGACTGGTTCATCAGATAAACGCTGTGACTGCAGTGCAGAGCGTGGCATTTGGGGAAATCCAAGTGGAACTCTTTCCACATGCAGGAACACACATTTCTGGCTTTAACAAGCTCCATGTTCCACAGTGAACGGACCAGATACTAAGCAATAAGCTAATAGGAAGCTGAGCCTTCTCAAATCCTTTAACTGTTCATTTTGTTGCTTGTACAAAATAACATGTCTCAGAGTCAGACATTGACACACACATACCAATCGGACTGCTTTGTAGGGAGGGACTAGCCTAGAAGTTACATGGGATCCATTATAACGCTAGCCTGGGAAAACCCTGATGAACTTCCGGCAAATTTGAGATTTTGCTCTGCAAGAGCCCATTCAAGCCCATTTCCAATTTTTCCACATCGAGGCACCAATCACAACCGTTTACACGATGATGATAGCGCAGCGACGGCAAGCAGCTTTTTGTTTACAACATGACGGCCACCGAAGTGCAGCAACCCGTTGATGCCGCTGTCGCTGCTACGTCATCCGGATCGTTGGTCTGATTGGTTGAAGGACTATCCAATTGCACTCAGAGGCATTTGAGCAGCGTCCAATGGTGACGCCCCTTTGGAAATGAGCTATGAATGAACGTTCCCCAGACCCACTCAGTTACACAGTTACAACTGAGAAGGGTCTGTCGTCAACCAGGCTATAATAACGCGTCACTGACACCCCTCTTATATCTCTACCAATACAACTAGACTCTGATGTGCTGCCTGCTCATTTGGGAAAACTTATGTTTATTGAATATGTGACAAACTTTATCAGTTTTAGAAATAAAACCCATTCTGGGGTCCTTGATGTTTTAGATCAGAGGGGAGTTGGAAACACATGCAGAATGCTAACAGCACTTATTCAACTACAGTTTTTGTTCATATCCACCCATTTCCCCCAAATTTGATGAGGTTTTTAAAATAAGGGGTTTATATATATATCTTAAAATGAAAAAGTCATCCAGCAGGGCCATCAAAGTTATTCATATTTCACAATATTCTCTTTGATAGCAACAATAATCTTTCATGAGTGTCCACTATTTTGTAAAAAAGGGTTAATTAACTTCAAGTTGAATATGATTCAGTTCAATCCAGTTCCAGATCGTAAGAAAAACTCTACCGGTGAGCAGCACTTCATTTTCTGATTTATCTGCTGATTTATCTGCCAGTGTTATTACATATTTATTTCTCTGACTTTCTTCTCTGTAGAGCACCATGTTTTCAGAATTTTCCTCAGCACACTAAATTTACTTGCATCCACAGTTAGGATACTGTAATTCCCAAAATCCAGACAACTTCTGATGTCTTCATTTAAGAGGAAAAAACTAAGAGTGGATTTTCAGTTCCTGCTGGTTCCTGGCCTCTGGGAGTGAGGGGAGTGCCCAGGAATGTCTCCCAGTTGTGGCAAATATTTGGCCTGACAGAGCTTTGAGAGGGCAACACTTAAAAAGAGGAAAGAAATGAGAGATCTCTCATCTGCCTCTGCACACAGCTGTGGAGGTGGAAAAAAATGCTCGTACCTAACACACACTAAACTCGACTTACTCTGGTGTTGGTGTATGTGTTTGTGCAAAAAACTCATCAGCATGTGTGTGTGAAGAGCGGACAGCAGAGCAGAGGGTCCAGGTTGACTGCTGTTTACTTTGAACATGACTATTTCCATTCACTCACCTCTGTGAAAAATACTCCACTAGTCTTTTTTAACCTTAGCGGAGACCTGTTGAGCCGACACACTGCTGCTTTATTAACAAAGTACCTCACATTCATAGAGTGGAGCCTGAGAGCAGCCTCTTTCTGTGGGCCACTGGAAGTTTATGCATTCACTTATGTTAGAAAAGATCATTGATTGAATCACTTTGAGTTCCATTCTGTTCATGTAATGAACTTTCTAATTTGAATTCCCTATCCATTTTGCAGCTGACTTTTAAAGTTTACCTGTGTATAAGAACTACACCCGACCAATATTGAATTTTTAAAGCTGATCAGAGGTATCGTGGTAGAATATCGTGGCTTAGCGTGTAAAAACTGAGACTGGCGATTATTTCTATTTTATATTGTGTATTAATCCGTCTCTCAATACTTTATGACTTCTTTACTCAGCCACAAGCCCCATTGGTTCCTACTGAAGACATACATCTTCATAATATTTAAAAGAAAAAGTTAAGTAAATTCCTAGAACAGCTGGTCACTGTAGTTTTTAACAAATTTTACTCTAACAGAAGGAATTGTTGGAGACTATTTTCAGCGGGGGATTAATCCACATTTGGTGCTCGAGTCTGGTGAGTATTTGGTGCAGCAGGAAGGTGTATATGGGATTAAGGTTGTGCAGACAGTAAACATCACTGAGATCATGACGATTATTGTGAATTTCACTGCTAAAGTAAAGAAATAAAAGAAAATGTTTAGACTTTTTTTTCGGGCTTTTCCTCGCACAACGCTATGGAGTAACGCACGAGTGCTGAGGATACAAATAGGGCTCAGGTGAACTGTGTACAAAAAGAGTGTGACATTTTTTTTTTAAACACATTGTGGTATGCTTGTACTGTATACATATGTACCATTAACCAACTCATGAAACATTTTTCAGATTATGCCATGGTTTAGGGCAATGCTATAAATTGTTGCCATGTTGTAAAAGGGAGCTGAGGGAAACTAAGAATATCTTTTATTTCTTTAAGGTATTTTGCTACGAGAGTTCTTGTTGTTGCCTCCACTTGTTTTATCTCTCATAAATAAAGGTTCTGCAGCTGCTGATATGCAGATAACAGTGTGTTGTTTGGCCTTGAGTCAATTTTTAGCTTTCCAATCTTACCCATTCTAGACTGACTGTATTTATATTGTCTCTGGTTCAACTCTGCTGATTACACCTGCTACCACAACAGTCTGGTCTGCAAGAAACGCAGTTGTGCGGTTGCACTGGGGCCCATGGGGCGACAGAGCGGGCCCTCCAACAATGTGTTTGGCAGTGAGGGAGCGTGACTTGCGAGTGATTCAGATTTCCACCTCTGAAATACACCTGTGTTCAAAGAACTGACATTAAATAAAAAACAGTGCCATTTGCTATACATGCCCTCAAAAAGGCAAACCTATCTCCATCATGGTTTTCATTTTACTTTGTAAAATAGTAGCAATCTACAACAAAATGATATGCGTAGTCTACATAAACTACAAAAACTATATATAAAAAAAAAAAAACTATTCAATTAAACGCAGGGGTGCAAACTCATCATAGCTGAAAAAAGGCGACAAAGATGCCTCCGGATTTATTTATTTTTAAATATCAGCTTTAGATGTGGATTTACAGTCAATTTTAGCATGAGGATATAGGGGAAAACCTCAACCTAGAATTGATGTAATAACTGCTACAAATGTAAGAGGGACATCAGTTCAGGGCACTCAAATACTTAAATAAACTCATCAGATCGACATGAATTACACAAATGACCTGTTTTGGCTTTACAACTGCGTTTTTTTGTTAAAAGGTGACACTTTTGCACCCCTGAAATTAATAATGTATTTGTATGTCATTTACAAATATGCAATGATGATTGCTGGCTAATATCAAGGGGGTAAGCTTCTCTCCACAACGTGTAGCTCCTATGGCGCCATTTTGATGCTACCAAGCCATCACCTCCCGTTAGCATCCCATTGACTGCCATTCATTTTGACGTCACTTTGACAGAGAATAACTTTACATCTGAAGAGTTTAAAGACTCTATTTGTCCGTTGTTTATTTCTAAAGAAACACGACAATGTATAAAAGGCTCCATTACCTTGTACCTCACGTTATGGCTCCGTAGCAGACGTTTTTATAAAAATAGGCTAACGATTGGGTCATAACCACAAGACTTACTGTCTCATAGTAGAGGAATTACCGTATAGTACAGGAGAAGCTCACAGGCAGTTTGGACTTCCATTAGCTGTTTAAGTTTAATTCCTAATGTTAACTATCATTTTAGTGATCAATAATTAGCCTGTGTCTATGTTATCTCCTTACATATACCTACGCTCTCCGTCTCTGCTAGATTGGGAATGATTGAGATTTCTCTTGGCACAGCTACCAGAAGACTTCCAACTTTCAGACAGGTTGCTCACGTCACATCTACGTCTTCAAGCTCAGTTGGAGGCTGCTCAGTAACGCTCAGCCATCACCGGAAAAGTGACTTCACTGGTCTCCGTCGAAGTCTATGGCGCCGATGTGTCCATTTCTTTTACTGTCTATGGTTTCATACCATTGGCGCTGCTTGAAATGTGCTATCTTTAGTATAAAGGATCTTTGGTGCTATATACATCATGTATAAGCCATTAATAACAAACACACTTTTAAAACTCATTGACTTGTGTATGATCTTTTTATTTAGTAATAAGAGTTATAAATGTTGGTAATCCTCAAAGAAATACTCATGGGTTTCTCACTTCCTAATAATGCAGCGAGTCTACAGTTAGAAATGTTCAAAATGCATTTATTAAGGTTTTTTTTTCTCATTAAATATCCAGTCATAAATGTTAATGAGTCATTAATAAGTCGTTGATAAATGGATTTTGGTCCAATCCAAGTGGTCAATTGGTCCAAATCAGTGAATGGCATTTGCAACTGGCAACCCAAAAGTTGTTCTCATTAATGCAAATAACTGATCAATTGAGTTTTACTTCATGATCTGTGATTTATTAACCATTAAAAAAGTTAGTAGTCAGGCATGGATTGGCCATCGGGAGTCCCAGGAGATTTCCTGGTGGGCCGGTCTATTTGTGTGGGCTGAATGGTCGACTCCAGTTGGAAACCTTTTTTTTTTGATCGGCCCATAAAGAGGAGAGATCACATGATTGGCCAACAGGTTTGTCTCTTATCTGAACACTGGCCAATCACATCCCACTACGGCCCACTTCCATCCTATCATAGAGACAGAGCGCATTTAAGTCTTGCCCCCACCGGCGGTGAAACTAACACCACAAAGTGCCGGTAGCTAGCTAAAAACACGAGATTTAAGCATGTCAA
Organism: Sander lucioperca; assembly: GCF_008315115.2. NCBI lineage: Eukaryota > Metazoa > Chordata > Actinopteri > Perciformes > Percidae > Sander > Sander lucioperca. The sequence goes on along the minus strand of NC_050194.1, from coordinate 28,616,380 downwards.
ACAATTATTTTAGCACCCTTTGTCTACGAGAGAGAACAAGTTAGCTGTTAGTAAGCTAATGTTAGTTATGTTTTAGTAAGCTGAGGCACTTGCAAACGTAGTACTATAACTTTCTGATTTATTCACATTCCACTAACATAAGCTGCGTACTGTGTACAAAATGCAGCTTTAGTTTAACTTACAGATTTGTCACTTGTTTACTATACAGTACATCTTGATGACAGCCATGCTCCACCCTTAACCTTTAGCCTTCTTTCCATGAGGAGCCAGACAGCCTTTTAGACTCAGTCATACTCTCTTACTTACCACTCAGCTAATTGAGAGTATTAGGGGCTGGTAGGGTTCAAAATGAACTTTTTGTCCACCATCCAAATGGCTAGTGAATGTTAAAGGCTGGTGAGTCAAGCAAATCTACCATTCTACCAATGTTGAACCCTGCTGGTATGTGCATGTGTTGAAGGGGAGTGCAAGGATGGTTGGTGTCCGGCCGATTTTGGTGGGCTGGGTCTCAAAAGACCAGGGCAGATTTTTTACCCCAGTCCAGCCCTGTCAGTAGTTACAACTTATAAAACCAAAAGAGTGGCACTTTAACTTGTACACTATAGTATGAGTCTTGCTGAACAAAATATGTTCAAAATCTTACATCAGCAGCATAACAAGCAAGCTCAGAGCCTCAGAGGCCAGACAACACATGGAAACAATACTCATGTTTCTGCTGGAGTGAACCACTCTGTGGTACATCCTGTACTAGTGTGAGTTTTTTGTGTGTGAGTTCACTGACAAACAAGGTTGTCAGTGGTATTTTATTAAAGTCATATATCAGCCAGTCACAGTCATGTAGTGCTGATAAGACAGATCTATTGATATTATTATCATCTTTATTTTTTATACACTATCAGCCATTTCACAAGGCTGAGCAGAGAATAGTTCCACTGTCGTGTGGGAGGATTTTACTTTGACTTACTTTAATGGAATGTGCCCTGCCTTAAATACATAAGAGACAAATTATTTTTGTATCACCCTTGGTTGTTTTCACCCTGACAAGAATAAGAATATTATCACTGAAGGTGCACTTTAGTCTTGAAATCCTACATGCCAACTCTCCCGGTTTTTAGCAGACCATCTGCTGGTGTCTTCCTGTCTTGTTTCGTCTTTGGTTTGACTCGAAAAGTCAAAGTAATTCATAAAAGAATCGTTAGCACATCAGTGGGTCTGTTAGTATGCAGCTAAGTGAAGTTACCTGATCAGAATAAAGAGGTTTGGGCCTGTCAGACAATAAGTCAGCTCAGCCAGGATGTCACTGTAAGGTAACAGTAGTCTGAACAAGAAAGCTGTAGGTATCCAATATCAACCCAAGCTTGGAAAAATACTTTTGTTGTTGTTGTCTAGATACACTTTTTTGTCCTCTTGTAGTAATGCTAACAAAGTTACTTTAAACGTTTTAGTGGCGTGGTTCAGGGGATGGCAATTGTTTGCTCACTCACGTTTGGTCACTATTGTGGTGACAAGATCTGTCAAACAGACAGGCAGAAATGTAAAAAACCTGGCAAGTACTCTTCTGTGGTAGTTCCAGCTTCAGTAGGTGTCTCCAGGACGCAATATTTCTTTTCCTAGGATGGTGAAGGAATGACCCGCCCTACTTTGCCTCTGATTGGTTGGTCTTCTTACCCTAACCAATATCACTCCTCATGCCTAAACCTAACCACCCGAACCGACAAAGACAATAAGTCCTAGTCAATCAGAGGCAGAGTAAAGCGGGTCATGACTTCGCCATCCTGGGAAAAGAAAATTTGCCTACAGGACCACATTTTGCCATGATGTCACACACAGACTCAAAAGGTGAAAACAATACCAGCGTTGCTGTCGCGGCTGGTAAACATTATACCGATATGTTCGATCACTAAGGGTCAAAAACAAGCTTTCAACCTTAACTTTTAACCATCTTACAATTTTCTTTTTTACAATGAATTCATTGATTCATAGCCTCACAGAACCACGTCTAAATGCCGAAGTGGGGACACAAATATACAAATGGGGATAATCGTGTACGCAAAGGCAGTCACTCCTCAAAGGCACTCATGGTTTTGCACTTGGTTGTACACATGAAAACTGATTAGTTGTGTTCAAACCCCATCCACTTTCTCACCTACCTACCACACCTGGCCAATTACTGCATAAAGTAGGGCTCAATGTCGGTTTTCAGTAGAGAAAAAGAGGTCAGATTATATAATTTTACAGACCAACTTCCTGCTTCAATTTACCTACCTACCTACCTATCTACCTACCTACCTATCTACCTATCTACCTACCTACCTATCTACCTATCTACCTACCTACCTATCTACCTACCTACCTACCTACCTATCTACCTACCTACCTACCTATCTACCTATCTACCTATCTACCTACCTACCTACCTACCTACCTACCTATCTACCTACCTACCTACCTACCTGCTTATCTACCTACCTACCTATCTACCTACCTATCTACCTACCTATCTACCTATCTACCTACCTATCTACCTATCTACCTACCTACCTATCTACCTACCTACCTACCTATCTACCTACCTACCTATCTACCTATCTACCTACCTACCTATCTACCTACCTACCTATCTACCTACCTATCTACCTACCTACCTACCTATCTACCTACCTACCTATCTACCTACCTACCTATCTACCTACCTATCTACCTACCTACCTATCTACCTACCTACCTACCTATCTACCTACCTACCTATCTACCTATCTACCTACCTACCTATCTACCTACCTACCTATCTACCTACCTATCTACCTACCTACCTACCTATCTACCTACCTACCTATCTACCTACCTACCTATCTACCTACCTATCTACCTACCTACCTATCTACCTATCTACCTACCTATCTACCTACCTACCTACCTATCTACCTACCTACCTATCTACCTACCTACCTATCTACCTACCTATCTACCTACCTATCTACCTACCTATCTACCTACCTACCTATCTACCTACCTATCTACCTACCTACCTATCTACCTATCTACCTACCTACCTATCTACCTATCTACCTACCTATCTACCTACCTACCTACCTATCTACCTACCTATCTACCTACCTACCTATCTACCTACCTATCTACCTACCTACCTATCTACCTATCTACCTACCTACCTATCTACCTACCTACCTACCTACCTATCTACCTACCTACCTATCTACCTATCTACCTACCTACCTATCTACCTACCTACCTATCTACCTACCTATCTACCTACCTACCTATCTACCTATCTACCTACCTACCTATCTACCTACCTACCTATCTACCTACCTACCTATCTACCTATCTACCTACCTACCTATCTACCTACCTACCTACCTATCTACCTACCTACCTATCTACCTATCTACCTACCTACCTATCTACCTACCTACCTACCTACCTACCTATCTACCTACCTACCTATCTACCTACCTACCTACCTACCTACCTATCTACCTACCTACCTATCTACCTACCTACCTACCTACCTACCTATCTACCTACCTACCTACCTACCTACCTACCTACCTACCTATCTACCTACCTACCTACCTATCTACCTATCTACCTACCTATCTACCTATCTACCTACCTACCTATCTACCTACCTATCTACCTATCTACCTACCTACCTATCTACCTACCTACCTACCTACCTATCTACCTACCTATCTACCTACCTACCTACCTACCTACCTACCTACCTACCTACCTACCTACCTACCTATTGTCCTATGTCCCAGCTCTCAGCAATTAAATGAAGTTGTAATAAGCTGGAATTGTCCCTTAATGTGCTGTTCATGTAGCATGACTTAGATTCTGCCCTATCTACCACTTAGAAACACTCCATGGGTTGTAAAGTGCCGTTTTTGCCATAAAATGATATAATGTGGAGCTGTAAGGGCATGATACAACATTTGTAATATGACTACAAAGCAATATGATTCCACACAGTATTTGATCAGTATATCCAGAAAATCACATTTTTCATTTTCATTTCATTTGATTAGTTTATAGAATTAATGTATGGGTCAAGTGGATTTATTGATTTGTTACTTCCTGACTATGAACCAGTGTTATCTCTCGGAAAGTCGGTCACAGCCTCCCAACTCCAACAGTGGTAAGGGATGAGGGCTTCAGATGCTGTTTGCCATCCTGACACCTTTACTCCTGTTAATCCTTGTTTGTTATATATTTACATGGGGGGTAATAAGGGTCAAATGTGTCTGCCAATGTGGGAGTAATATCAGATAAATACAGGAAGTTGCTTGATGAACAGGTGTGTGAGCGACACCACTGTCCTGACCCTGCCTATTGTCCAAAGCTGGCTTATCAACTGAAAGATAGTTATTCCTTTTGAGAATGATCTTCCTCAGTTCACCTTGATAATATTCAACAGGAAACACTTCATACTCTGGCATTTCCACTGTGTGTGGATCTATTTAAACTTGTGAAACCCCAGTTCTCACCACCACTTTCTTCCTGTGTGTCCTCCTTTTTCAGGGTGGAGTTCCAGAACAAGTTTTACTGTGGCCAGGGCTTCAAGTTTTTCCCCTTCTCCTTTGAGAGCATCCTGGATGGACGGTTTGACGAGTGATCAGGCCTCAGCCCCTCCAGCATGAGCTAGCAGAGTCCCCAGCCTTCCCTCCTCTGTGTGTGTTTGTGTGTGCGTGCGTGTGTGCATGAGCCCAAATACAGCCCTCTGTCACCCTCTAGTGGTCATTCGTGAAACTTGTATTGTGTATGAGCTATAATGTGGTCCTTGTAAAGGGTTTTTCCAGGGCACATGTGCCAAGCTGTACCCATACTGGAGCTTCTATTGCTGTGACACAGTACCACCACTGTACTCAGCACTCAGCATGTTCACCTCTCTATAATAACATCTCATCTGCCAGCTTTCCCTCAAATTCATCCATTACCAAATACATTTGGCAAGGTCTGTGTTCTTGTAGACAAATGTGGTTTGTAGGCAGAAGTAGACAAGTCGCCACTACTGCGATGACACCTGACTTGGAGAAACGTCTATAACACTGTAATGTATGCGAAGGATTTCACCATTTAAGCGCTTGTTCCAAAAAATCTGTCCAGTGGAGCCTGTAATATTGATTATATTTTAAAAAGTATAGTCATCAAAGGCTATTAAAATAAAGTTTATAATCTATAAAACCTAGATTTAAATTCAGCCCAGTTTTAACAAAGGGCTGGATGTCTTTTCTGCTCTGTGCTGTTATCAGCCGCTCCAACAACAAACTAAGACTTAGGAAAAAACGGAACGTAAAATCCACAAGTTATTTTTACATATCTAAATCTCCAATATTATTAAATCCTCATGTTTGGATCACATTCTGAGCAGCTTGTCATCAAAAGGCCGAGTGATGTGCCTACAGTCGGTGAGCCGCCGCCTGGCTGAGTTCTTGCCAGCTTAGTACTATGTTTCCTGGACCAAATTCCACTTTTTTTAATTAAATTAAATTATGTTGTATTTATCTATTAAGTTATGCATTTCTTCTGATCGCAATTCAAGGAATTACAGAGTTTGATTATTTAAATACTGGCCAGCCAGTATTCCTGCTGGGTTAATGACCACACAGCACTCCAAAATCCTGAGTCACAACCGGTTTCAGACAAGTGCTTTGTGACTGAATAACTTCCACATTCACACAGACTGCTGGTTGGGATGAACCCATCTCTGCTTTCACTGTCAGTGAATTCAGATCCACTCTGCCACTGCAGTAACGCTGGCGATGCTTGATAACACATAAATCAGCTGCTGGATTCGTCTATACCCCTAAACCTTAGCATTTTGGTGTCATGTCTTCTCCTAACAAACTGCACTATAGTTTTGTTGGAGGACGCTTAGGAACCAAGTTTTCTCAGTGTGGTTCGGCGGTGTCTGTTCAGACTAGTCTGGCTTTGCCAGACCATCCACTACACTGCGGAGTGGAGGAGGGTCTGGCTAGTCCACACAGCATTCTGGGATGGGAGAAAAACGTGCTCTGGTTTATTGGCATTTCTTTAAACCAATCACAATCGTCATGGGCGGTGCTAAGCTCCGGACGGAGCCGCTGTAAAATAGTCTTGCAAGAGAAAACTCAGATTGATCAGATAGTCTAGCTAGCTGTCTGGATTTACCCTGCAGAGGTCTCAGGAGCAGTTAACCATAGTCCTCAGAAATCCACCAGAGTTTAGAATTCCAACACAAAGAAAGTGGAAGGAAACAGACATCGGCGAAAATTCATGCAGCCAGCGGAATTTCCTGCTGCACCAGAGCAATCCTGGAAGTGGACCGTCGTGGATATAGACTAGTTCAGACAAACTGAACCAAAATCTAGAGTTCTGTGAAGGTACCTTACGTATATGTACAGCTTGGAATAGTTATGCAGTGGAAAAACCTTTCAAGATTCATCCTGCTCATGGAAATGACTGTGAGACCAGCTGTCATCTTACTCCTGTGTAATCAGAGAATCTACACACAAACCTTGTTGTAAAATCTCAGTGTTTACGCTAAGCTTGAAGTTTTACTGCACCTCTGTTACTCCATCCAAAACAATTGACAACTCATTAGACAGTGCAAGGCTATAACACTATTGAGACACAAGTCAGAAGAACTGTTCTACGGTGTATTTGTGTGCAGTTAGAATACACTTCATTGGTTAGCACAGTATTATTAAAGGCCCAGTCATTTTAATTGCTGAAATATCTGATTGTAGTGCCATTACCAAAAAGGGATCTGAAACATAAGCAGTCACATGAAATGTATTTGGAAGAGAAAATGAAGGCGAACTGTAAAATTATTAAAGTTCGCAGACCAACTTTCTCTACTTTGACTCACAGTGTCCCAGATCTCAGCAGTTACTTAAATCAAGACCCAAGTACTAATAAACTGGAATTATCCTTTAAAGTGCTCATATTATGCTTCTTGGCTTTTTCCCTTTTCCTTTATTGGAAGATGGAACAGAAGTGAGATGTCTCACTCTGTAGCTAAAACAGAGAGCTCAACACACAGGGTGAAAAGAGGAGCTGCAGCAATGTACAGTACAACACAAATATGGTGTTTTTTTGATAATTAAACCATGTAAACCTATTGTGATATAACCTCTAAATACTATTATGAACCTGAAAATGAGCATGATATGAGCACTTTAATATTCTACCTATGCAGCATGGCTTAACTTCTGCCATGCAGTAGCTACCACTTACTATGGGTTGTAAAGTGTAGTTTTTGTTGAAATGACATAATGCGGAGTTGTAAGGCCATGATTCAGCATTTGGCAATATGTGTAATATGACTACAAAGCAATATGATTCCTCCTAGAAGGCTATTTGAGCAGTATATCCAGACATTTGTTTCATTTCATTTCACTATAAACTCCAGTTTATAGAATCCTGTTATGGATCAAATTGATGTATTGATTTGTTCCTATCTGACCATGACTCAGTGTTCTATTGAGAGGTGTCCTTGATGAGATGAAGACACGGTGCCCCTCTGTTTGTGGATCTGTAACTTCCCTGTGCCCATTCTGTGTGAATTGGTGTTGTAAACCAGCTGAAATGTGCATTTAGCCTAAAATATCCAAAAAGTGAATTGTTTAAAATCCCTTCCAGTTGCTTCAGAAATGTGGGGAATTAATGTCACTCATGAAAGAATTGTGAAACAACTTTGTTCATCCTTTGTTTGTTTTTTATATGTACACTACTTTTCCAACATATCCTAGCTTTAATTTTAAAATCAGTGTGTAATACTTACTCTATCTGGTCACTACACCCATTAAAGGTTAAATAGGGCAAAGATTTAAAGGGTGATGTGCTGCACAAAAACGTCTTCTGTTCAAACTGAGGTCCAGTTTGGATACACAATAGCAATCATGTTAGTCTGATAATACAAGTTATATAATAATAATTATATATAACATAATTAATTTATATATATATATATATATATATACTGTTGGTTTTCATAATGTTATGTTTTTTGTGTGTTTACAAGTGTTTACATGAAATGATTCATCATCTGATCCCAAAAGAGTCACACATGCAACTGATGGAAGGTAATGTGTTTGTGATCAATAATAAACAGAGACCTGGGGATTCATCTTGTGTCCTGTTTTTTCTCTCTCTCTCTGTGGACAACGCAGATAAATCCACAGGGGCCCCGGAGGTCAAAGGTCCGCCATGTGGCCAATTAGGTTGTATTATACTGATTCATTACAAAAAAAGTCTTGGTAAGTGTTTTTAACCTGGAGCCTATTTCACCATGTTTTTGTGATTAATGGAAACAACAATTTTTGAAATTGGTCCAGTGTTGAGGGAGAGCGCTGGAGCCGACCGCCACAAACCTTGCAATAGCGACCGCCGTGCACGTCAATTAAAAGTGCTTGTTTTTGCCACTGACAAGCTCAGATTATTATGAGAGTCTGACTTGAATTGCTGTTATACTGCCATGCTTTTGTGTGTACTGTTACCAGGTCAACATTACCTACGCTCTGTCCGCAACTTTCAATTTCAATTCAATTCAATTTTATTTATAGTATCAAATCATAAGAGTTATATCAAGACACAACAGATAGAGTTGGTCTAGACCACACTCTACAAAGTCCCAACAATTCCAGTAATTCCCCCAAGAGCAAGTATTTAGTGCAACAGTGGTGAGGAAGAACTCCCTTTTAGGGAGAAACCTGGGACAGACCCAGACTCTTGGTAGACGGTGTCTGACGGTGCCGGTTGGGGGGGTGATGAACAGTGGCAATAATAGTCACAATAAAGATAATGGAACTATGACTAGAAATAGTAGTTGTAGTACTTCATGGTGTAGCAGGACACTGCAGGATGCAGTAGGGCGTAGCAGGGCACTGCAGGGCATAGCAGGGCACTGAGCAGGACCACGGCGCCAGCTGCAACCATGATTTAGGTGCCACCCTAATCCAAGGAAAACTGCAAGGCGAGAAAACATAAGGACTCCGGGGAATAAACTCCCCAGAGCTAAGTTAGTAACAAGCATTTCTGGGACATGGGTGCACACAGATGGAAAGAGAGAGGAGAGGAGCTCAGTCTGTCAAAGGACGGAAGTCCCCCGGCAGTCTAAAACTATAACAGCATAACTAAGAGCTGGTCCAAGGCAAACCTGAGCCTGCTCTATAAGGGTTGGTAGATGAATCTAAAAACTATAAAGAGAAGTAGTTTCACTTTTCTTTAGGAAAATGTGCTTTGGTATAGGATTTCTTCTCCTCTTTGGCTGACTGTAGCCAGCTGCATGCAGTGGGGCATAAGCGCGTAGAAATAGGGCACTTTTTCCATAACTTCAGCCTGTCCGTATCCTACAAAGGTAACATTAGTCTATGAAAGTTGCGCGAAGTGTAGCTCGAAATTGTGTTGGCAAAATTCAGAAATGCACAATTGAACATCTTTTAGATAACACTAAGTCACACTCACTAGTGTTTCCACAGTTGTCTCCCAGCAGCAAGTCGCCTCTGATGAAATTTTGTGAACGTAGTGTTGTCAGACACTTATAATAACAATCTAAACCTGTCAGTGGCAAAAACAGCACTTTTAGTGGATGTATATTGATGGTGCATAACTGTCCCATGCTATTATATTGCAGGTTTGCGGCTGCAGGGCTCTCGCTTAATACTGGACCAATTTCGAACATTGTTATCCCCATTGGTCACTTAGACACAACAACATGGGAAAACATAGGTGAGGATGAAAAATACTGAAATACCCTTGTAAGTACACACTGTAAACAGGGTGGACAGTAGTGGAGTCCAGCGGTCCAAACAAGGACTGAGGAAATGTGTTTAATCTTGGTTTATAAAAGCAAACCTGCATTCGAATATTTAGATGGAAACTTCTCTAAAGCGTGACATTCATTTAAATCCTTCTGAGAGGGAAGATGATCAATAAGATGGATCAATGGAAGGATTCTGCAAAGGAAGAACAGCCAGGTTTGGCAGGTCTTCTGTTCCTTTAGCAATGAGACTGTTAAAATGAGAGGGACAGCACAAAAACATAGGGTCCAGTGGTATTTAGGTCTGGCCTATGAGCTAGAGTCGATATCGCCGTTTCAACTTTAGAGAGTGAGGACTGGATGGAAGTTGTTTTAGCATCTAACTGTCTTGATATATCCTCCTTGCTTTCTTGAATAGCCGCCATAACTGCATCAAGAGTAGGGCTTCCACCTTTAGGAGATCCGGTCGCCATTTTGGATGTGTGTGCGGGCCTGGCTGTTCGTTTAGACAGCGGTGTAATATCCTTAAGACCCCTTAGATTATACTGTGCCATGTGCCACTACAAATAGTCAATTCTTTTCTAGTATTTTAGTACCATGGTTATCACGGAAAATAGAAGTAACTGTCGAGGTACGCCTGTGGACCTCACGCTTGCATGTCCTCCCTCGCTGGCTGCAAACCGGAAGTCAGGTCTGGCCTATGAGAATGACAATCTGTATGCAATATTTGTATGGTGCAATGTATGTATCTATATATGTATATGTATTTATATATGTAGCCCACTGCACATCGTAGTGTTATGAGTGTATGTGTATGTATGCTGAGGGGTACCTGGAAGTGCTCTGTGTGTGTGTGTGCACACATATGTGTGGCTGTGTGTTTGTGGGAGTGTATATCAGAGTGAGTTTGGAAATGCCCTCCCTGTGTAAGTGTGTGTGTGTGTGTGTGTGTGTGTGTGTGTGTGTGTGTGTGTGTGTGTGTGTGTGTGTGTGTGTGTGTGTGTGTGTGTGTGTGTGTGTGTGTGTGTGTGTTAGGGGGATGGAACAGGGAAATGGAATGTGAAATATTTATATTTATTCGTATTTATATCAATATTCATATTTGTATCTGTTTTTATGACTTGTGTATCTTTCTGTATCTGCACCTTGACCACCCGAATTTCCCTATTTTGTGACCTTATAATGTTTGTAGCCAGTTAATTGATTTTCTCCCTGCTTTTCTCTCACACTCCTTCCCCTGAAGTAGCCTCCTTGTGCGTTCAACACAAGGCTGACCTCTGACCACAAGCCTTGTAATATATTCCCAAATAAGCCTGTACAACATCACTTGTCACGGTTTTGATTTTGCAGTCCTCCTATGTGCCTTATTGTGTCTAACTCTGCTGTCGATTCAGACCCGGCCACTCATCTGGCTGCCCTCCCATCATTTCTTCTTCTTCTGATTTTTATTGGCAGTTGGCAACCAATTTAAGGTGCATTATCGCATCGACATCGACTGGATTGCGGAACAGTAGATTAGCAGGAAAAAAATTCCCTCTAACAGCCCTGTTTCTTTCAAATATTCAATAATATGAGCATGCATTCCCCATGCTACATCATCATAGCCCTACAATCCAGCAGCACATGCTGCATAGACTCATGCTGATCACATTCTATACATCTACCAGTTGGGTGTTTACCTATTATGTGGAGTGTATTATTTAGTCCAGTATGTCCTATCCTTAGACGTGGAAAAATTGCCTCTTCTCTTCTATTTCTGCCTCTGTCTTCTTCCTGACCCAATATGTCTTTGAATGTTATATAGATGTCTTCCTGTGTCATTTATGTCCCAGTATTCTTGCCATACTATTTCCATTTGATGCTTAATATTGATTGCCCTCAGTTTTACTAAGTGGGATTTCCATGTCCACAATCTGGGATTTAGTTGATTGCTTAGCCAATATGTCAGCATCCTCGTTTCCATCTACACCTACATGGGCAGGAAACCACATGAAGCAAACCTTTACTTGCTTATTGTACATTCTGTATAATAAATTATGTATTTCAAAAATGAGATATTGTCTGCATGATGTCACTGTTTTTATGCTCATAAGCACTGCCAGACTATCCGAAGCAATTAGTGTATTAATTTTGTTATTTTCTTCCAACCATTCCAGTGCTAATATAATAGCTAGAAGCTCAACAGTATAAACTGATAAATGATCTGTGGCTCTCTTCTTAATACATATCTTATACTGTGGAAAGTAAACTGCGGCTCCAGTACGTCCAGTCTCAGGATCTTTGGAACCATCTGTGAATATCAATAACTTTTCTGCAAAGTGTTGCTCAATAATGCTGTACTATATTCCCAGTGTATCTCTGCTCAGACTTCTTTTTCAATTGCTGGATATTTAAATCTACTAATGGCATCACAAACCACTAGGGAGGAACAGTTGATGACGGGACTGTTGGACTATATTTTATATTTCCTAAACCTATATTTTCTGCTTTTACAGTTCCTATCCACCCAAAACTATGAAAATTGGACTTTTATGCTCCCAAAAATCCTGCAAAATGGTCTTAGTAGAATGAAATATTCCATGACCTTGTAAAATGACCCAGTATGCCATCATAAGCTTTACCTTCCTAATCCACAGTGGCATTTCCCCCATTTCAATCTGTATTGTAGCTACTGGTGATGTTTTAAATGCACCACTACAACTATGTAGAGCCTGAGTCTGCTGTACATCAAGCATTTTAAGATTAGTCTCTGCTGCAGATACATATGCTATGCAACCATAATCTAGTACTGCTATCGAAAGGGCTATATATACATTTAATAATGAAGCTCTATTCGCTCCCCAATCTTGCCCTGATAGACATCTTAGTATATTATTGATCTTTTTGCATTTATTTTTTACCTTAATAATATGTTGACACCAAGTCAGCTTTTCATCCAACAAAACCCCAAGAAACCTAACCACTCTGACCTGCTCAATTATTTGTCCATATAATTTCATAGGTACTGATATATGTTGTTTAGCAAAGTATGACTTGTGTTTTTTCAATTGAGAGTTTAAATCCCCATCTATTAGTCCATTCTTCTACTTTGTCTATTGCAGCTTGCATTTTGTTTTTTAAATAGTCCAGGTTTCGACCATTAACCCAAAGAGCCCCATCATCAGCAAAAAGTGATTTTCCTACATTATGTCCAAACTGTTCAAAGATATCATTGACCATTATATTAAACAATAATGGACTACATACACTACCTTGCAGAGTTCCATTTTCTGAGTACTTATTGGAATATTCTGTACCCACTTTTACTTGTCCTCCCAAACATGAAATCTAACACCCAGTTGTACAATTTACCATTTATACCCAAATGACTAAGACTACGTTTACACGTGGCCGGCTATTTTCATAAACGGACATATAGAACCTCTATGTTTTCAGAAAAGTGTTCGTTTACATGTACCCGTGTATATATGCTATCAATGCTGTCAAGAGCATGCCACACCTGTAGGTGGCAGTGTAACAAGAAGCTCAAGCCCACGTTAGCAGAATCCCGAAAATAGCAACAACAGCAACGACTCACTTTCTCTTTCTCTCTCTCGGCTGCCTAAACCTCCATTTGTCTCAGTTTACATGCAAACGTGCAAACGAAGTTTTCCAAAATCTCCACTTTGGCCGGAGTTTTTAGAAATAATCGTTTTCTGTGATAAAAACGGGGTTTTCGTGTAAATGAGAGGCCAAACCGCAGGAAAACATCTGCGTCTTCCCTTCGTGTAAACAGGGCTTTAGTTTAATGAAAAGTCCCTCTTTCCACAACATGTCTTATGCTTTTTCAACATCAACCTCCCATCATTTGATTCACTTCACCTGCTCCTTCTCCCCACTCAGCTGTTCCCCATTCTCTCATTAGCTCCACAGTATATCTACCACTCATTTCCACTAGCCCTCTGCCAGATTGTCTCAGTGCTGTGGCCCAGCTTTCCAACATTTTTTGATTATTAAGTGTTACCTAGTTTTTTTTGACCCTATTCATACCTTTGGGACTTTGACTCTGCCTGACCCTGTTTGTACTTTTGCTTGCCTGGAGTTTGCTTCAAAGTAAAGAACTTTTTGCTTCTACCTTCTTTGGCCTCGTGAGTTGTGCTTTTGGGTTCAATTGTCTCAGATCCCTGACATTACTGTTATATTCATTGATTTTAAAAGCTGCAATAATCAATATTTTTTATATTAATAATAGATCAAGTTACTGTCTGTAATGTAAGAGAAGTCGCTCATAGTAACAAACCCACAGAGAATTATCACCAGCTCTGCAGTTCCTCTCAGCTTTTTAGTGTCTTTCAGCTCATTGTTTTGGTTTTACACTTCAAAACTTTACTGTTTTTATTTCAGTCAGTCTCAGTGCTCTCATGAGCATCGCTTCCAGGGACAGTAAGCAGCTGTTTTTTTAGTGAAAAACCCTACTGTGTGAATAGGCAACGGTTTGCTAACACGTTCACTATAACAACTTTATGTCAAAGTTGAGTTTACAGCTTGTTCTGCTGCCTACACAGACAAAAAACTATTAATGCTCCTTAAGTTCTGATTTGGTCTACCATGTTGTGAGAAAATATCTGGCTCTTGTTTGTGTGCTTATTGTTCCACTCTCTTTACCAGCTACTCATGCATTTTCACTCCACGATTTGGGCCTGGGAGCAGCTGCACTCTGTGTTACATAAGAGTTGGTGAAAGCTGTTAGGAGCCAACCAGATGTTGGAATCAACAAGCTAGTACTAGGTTGCCAGTATTTCCATCTTGATGTGATCTGATGTACTGTTATCCAGAATGAATGTAGCTCCTAACGGACATACATTATTATTTTGTTTATTATTTTTCTTTCGTTTTGAAAATTCTTTTCATATATTGATCAGGCTGGCTGGGCAGCTTTGGAAGAATGACTGTGAGCACTTTAGAGCAAACATGCACTGTATTTCAGTAGGTTAATTGTGTGTTGCGTTAAATGTGCAGGTCTGACGTTAATCTCAATGTAGTCTCGCTTTGCCAGACTTTCCTCCACAGCGCTGCGGAGGAGGGTCTGGCTAGTCCACACAGCATTCTGGGATGGGAGAAAAACGTGCTCTGGTTTATTGGCATTTCTTTAAACCAATCACAATCGTCTTGGGCGGAGCTAAGCACCGCACAGAGCCACGGCACTGCTGCGCTATAGCCACGGGAAGGAAGTTGTTTTGGTGGAACACGTGTACGTTCAAAAGTAGTTTTAGTCGTGCAACAGAAAACTCAGATTGGACAGATAGTCTAGCTAGCTGTCTGGATTTACCCTGCAGAGATCTGAGGAGCAGTTAACCATAGTCCTCACAAATCCACCAGAGGTTAGAACGCCAACACAAAGAAAGCCCAAGGCAACGGACATCCGGCTGAAATGAGGGACATCCGGCAGAATTTTGGTCTGCAACGAAGTAATCCCGGAAGTGGAACGTCGTTGATATACTGTAGACTAATCTCAATGTGACTCATCTCTACAGCCAAAATGACATGAGGACACCTGTTTCTACTGATAGTGCACTGCTTAGTGGAAAGGGGTATGGTTATATCCTTCGATGTAGAAGTGTTCAGTAAAGGTCTTCAATGTTGGTCCCAATCTAACACAGACTAGTGGAAAACCTACTCAAACTTCATTTGCATAAAACAATTTTCAAAAAAAGAGGCCTGATCCAAAAGGGACTCAAGGACAGTTAGAGCCAATCCCAAATAGTTTTCCATCCAAACAGACCAAACTAGAGATTATTCTGAAGCCTTGATCATACAGTTGTGCTCATAAGTTTACATACCCTGGCAGAATTTGTGAAATACTGGCCAGTTTATTGAAAATATGACTGATCATGCAGAAAACCTCTCTTTTATTTAAGGGATAGCGGTCAGGTGAAGTCATTTATTATCACATAATTGTGTTTGGCCTTTTTGAACAATGATGACTGAAATCACTGATCAAAAGTTTATATACCCTTTAATGAACCGTTTCACTGAACCATGAGAAAATCAAAAGAGCTGTCAAGATTAGCGGGAAAAGGTAGTTATAAATCAGGTAAGGGATATAAGATATCCAAAGATTTAAAAATGGCGGTCAGTAGTGTTCAAAGTTTGATAAAGAAATGGAGAATTTGTGGTGGGCTGGAATCAAGGCCACAGTCGGGCAGACCAACAAAGAATTCAGCCTTAACTACCAGAAAAATTGGTCGGGATGCAAAGAAGGAATTCTTACCTACTTCAGGTTCAATACAGGCTTTACTGCAAGAAAGTGGTGTGACTGTTTCAAGATCCACAATAAGGAAGCACTTGAACAACAATAGGCTGGACGGTCGGTTTGCCAGAAAAAAAACATTACTGAGCAATAAAATATGCCAAACAGCACCTGTACAAGCCTAAGAACTTCTAGAACAAAGTCATTTGGAGTGATGAGACCAACATTTAACGTTATTGTCACAACCATAAACATGTTTGGAGAGGAGTCAACAAGGCCTATGAAGAAAAAGTGCACCATCCCTACTGTGAAGTATGGAGGTGGATCTCTGATGTTGTGGGAGTGTGTGAGCTACAGAGGCACAGGGCATTTAGTCAAAGTTGATGGCAAGATAAATGCAGCATGTTATCAGAAAATATTGGAGGACAATTTGCACTCCTCAGCCTGAAAGCTGTGCATGGGATGCACTTGGACTTTTCCAACATGACAACGATCCGAAACACAAGGCCAAGTCAACCCTTTTGTGGCTACAGCAGAACAAAGTGAAGGTTCTGGAGAGCCCATCACAGTCTCCTGACCTCAATATCATTGAGCCTCTTTGGGGAGAACTCAAACATGCACTTTATGCAGGACAACTCAAGAATTTAGGGGACCTGGAGGCTTTTTGTCAAGAAGAATGGTCATCTCTACCATCTGGGGAATAAGGTACCACAACTATCACTAAAGACTGCAAGCTGTCATTGATGCAAAAGAGGGCAATACACAGTATTAAGATCTAAGGGTATGTAAACATCTGAACGGGGATCCTCTCGTTTTCTTTGTTGCTATGTTTTGTTTTATGATTGCGCTATTCTGTAATACTTTATGGTTTAATTTGAATCCCATTTAAATAAAAGCACCATGTTTTGCCTGGTAACTTGTGTTTTCTTAAAGGGTTAGGGTTCCGGTGCCTTGCTCAAGAGCACCTTGGCAGTGCCCAGGAAGTGAATTGGCATCTTTCCAGCTACCAATCCACACTCTGTACTTTGGTCCGTACAGGGACTTGAACCAGCAACCCTCCCGTTTCCAACCCAACTCCCTACTGACTGAGAAATATATATAGCTGGTGCAATGGTAGCAGGTAACAAAGATCAGGAGGCTGTGATACACACACAATTCTTGTTGGTAGATACATTGATTGACATTTCGTGTCAGCACATGGTATATGTTAATGAGAAAATTACAAAATATTGCATGAATGCTCTTATGCATTATATAGGCCTATGTAGTATTTCTGATAATGACATTCGTGTTGTGGGATAGAAACAGATAAAATAAATACAGTAGTTGATAATGGATTATTTCTAATAGAAGTGCCACAAGCCTATACATACACACACTTCTATATATAGGCTACTTTAAAATCCATGTGTGTAGTAAAAATGTCTCTCATTGATTTGTGATGTACCTTGGAAAAAGTTCTCATCTTTTTGAATTGTTGTCAGAATATTTTCCATCATTGAAGCAACATCAGTCTGTGCAGAGCAGACACTGCGGTCTGACGGCCGGCAGGGAGCGCCGAGCTGCGACTCAAACCAGTTGACTTCACACACAAACAATAGTCCCAGAACACAGCGGTGACTGAGGCTGCGTCAAGTTGACGAAAGTAATGTCAATTAGCAGACATTCACGATTTTAGGAATAAAAGCATTACACTTTAGCAACATTAAAACGTTGAGCATTGTAGCCTAATCGTGATCATTCCAAGTGGTCTGACGTTTAATTTGTAAATAATTGCATAATGTTATCATACATTGGCCTAAATGACGGTTATAAACGTTTAAAAGAAAGAAAATAACGTTGTTAAATACATGGGCAATATACGGCTCATTGGAATTGTAACAAATTGTAATAAATGATTTAGTTAGGTAGCCTAATTACAATTTTGTAACAATAATATAATAAAGTGAAAAACCTCTGGTACATTGTGAATCATTATCAGATATTTGACTAAATTAGGCCTACGTGTTTTTACTTGTAATGCCAATAGGCTATTACAAAAAGTCACCACCGTTTCATTTTTATTTTCTTGACCTTTATAAAAGTTACACTCAGGCCGCCTTGCCTTCTATCCTTCTGACGATGACGATAGTGCTTTAATAAATCTTTTATTTTGAAAGATGTGACCGGAATGGCAATTGTATTATCATGGCCAGCTTGGAACGGCTTTCCGACATGAGTTTAGTGGTTTGTGGAATGTTTGGATAACTCGAAGTGGACGGGCTGGCAGTGAAAGTAACCGTGTGCTGGTTTAAGCCTTCTTAATAACTTCCTAAACGCCAATAAGGCCGTTGACCTACTCCGAAAGGGCAGAAGAGGGTCTACGAAAACCGCTGTACGGTAAATTTAAAGTCACGTCGGAACAAAAAGAAAGACAGCGAGTGGAGCAGTGGATCCTGTGGCATTCAGGTTATCATTCAACACCATCGAAACTGTTCTTCAGTAAGCTAGTTGCTTTTCAGTAAAAGCTATATGCTTCCGCCCTCGTCATACTGGAAAAAACCCGTCAAATGAGTCCTCCAAAATGTCATGGTAAGTGCTGCAGCGAGGTCCCAATACCATTCTTTCTTTCCAAAGCTGTTTCACCACGCCAAACTCCACTTGGCAATCTTTCTATTTAGATAGCACTTGTTACAGACTGACTTTTGCGTCCCGTATACAAGAGAATAAAAGGTATAACGTTAGGAATTAAAACTATGCTACTCTTCAAATCGTCATAGATGTAATTCTCAATTAGCATATTTAAGCTAGTTGAATGCAAATTCTACTTTTCAGAATTCGCACATTTTCAGTGTTACACTGCTGTAGAAATGCTTGGGAAATTATACGTCTGCCGAATTCAACAGTGTGTCTCTTTGACTCTTAATACCACTTGTGCCATAATTATACTGTATGTAACATTGCGTAATAAACAAGCCGATCTTAAATGTTCGAATTTTTAAAGTAATAGCTGTTTGATAAGCAAGTTACCAGAGCTATCTTAAGGTTGGCATTAAAGGCAATGGCTAAAGTATCAGGAGACATAGTTGGTTTTATTAATCTCTCAGTGGAAGGGTAGGAAGGCAGTCGCCCGACTGCACTGTGCCCTTTAAAAACGGTTGGAAATCTGTAAAGGAGATTGTGATCGTTAATGGGATAACAATGAGATTTTGGCTCAATGTAGAAACTCTTCTAACAAACTTTGATTGTGGACTAGGTACTAGAAATAATTGTTTTTACTATAATTTGTATTATAATGAGTTATTGCTCTTTGCTTGCCCTTTCACAATTCCACATCCTTTTTTTGGAGGTCGTAGGTCAGAGCAGCACCCTTGAAAACTGTTAAAACTTCGGTGTCTTGCTCAAGGACACGCAAGTATGTCCACAAAATGCCACTTTAAAAATAAATCTTTTTCTTACAGTTTTGATTATTGGAAAACAATGAGTTAAGCTTGATGGTCCAAACCTGTATGGCAGTAAATAAAGAAGGGAACTTTCTATTGGCTCTAATCCTCTCTGTGAATACACATTTTAAATGTCAGTGTAGCCAATGTCACAGCACAGTTGTTGTCGTTAACCTGTATTCAGTGGGGGGGAAGAAGTATCTAGATCCTTTCTTTAAATAAAAGTACCAATACCACACTGTAAAAATACTCTGTTACAAGTAAAAGACCTGCATTGAAAATGATGTAATTATTATCAGGAAAATGGACTTAAAGGTCCAATATGTAATATATTTACTGTAATAAATCCAAAAATGACCCCCGTCATCAGATATTAAGGAAACGTGCTAAGTTGAAATACTATCTTTTCTGACAACAATGCTAATGCCAGTATTTTCTCCTTTTGAAATTTCCGTTCCGTAATTTCTGTTTGTGTTTTGGCCTGTGTGTTGGTATCAACCGCCCCGTTTGACAGCCAGGCCGGGTTGCCAGATATACCTGTAAACACGTAAACCCAGCGCTACAGCTGGAACGTTAGTACAGCCATGAAAGCAGCACACAAACGAACAGGATCTACGGAGATAGATTCTACCAGACCTAAAACAAACGGCATGTTTCTAACAGTTGCGTGACCAGAGACGTAACAAACCCCGGGTAAATATTGGAGATGTATTTGAAAGATGGAGACAGCTTAGAGCCCAAAAGGACACAAGAGTTGGCTAATTTCCTCCCAAACAGGTAAACATTAGCTTCAGGCTAATTTATCATGGTTAACGTTACAAGGGACGGGCATTTTATGTCATTTCAACATCCGTGTACTCACATTGAATTATATAGCTAGAGTACCCGAGTTGGTTACTCGCAAAAACAACCACAGACATAGCCAGTGAAGTGATCCCGACTGGTCCTGGCTACCACTGCCATGCTAACCCTGCTAACAGCTAGCTAACGTTACCGGAGGACCAGGCAAGCGGGCCACGGCTGTTTACAACATGTAGCCTGTAGCCGACATCGGTGAGTTATTTTAAGCCAAGAGAGGGGGGCTGTAAATCAGGAAGAGAGGGCCGTGAGTTTGCAGTGTGTTTAGAGATTGTTGCTGTAATTCTAAGCCAATAAAGTGTGTTCACTCGGGTGGAGAGGACGGCAAGGTAATGTTGGTAAAGTGGTATTTTTAGCGGTTCCTATCGTAATTCTAAGCTGAGGAAGTGTGTCTGTCTGTCGGGTGGAGAAGACCGCGAGGTTGTGGTGTTTTTAGCGGTTCTCACCGTAATTCTAAGTCTCTGTCAGTTGGGTACAGAGCTCCGCATGAGCACAGGCTTCTATGACTGTCAATATAGCCAGCATCTAACGTTAGCTACTGCGCTGTGCTGTGGAGTAATGTCTGGCTATGTGAGACAGGCGTCTAGCAACATTGTTGTGGATGCTGCGTTCTCAGTCTTTTAAACACTAGCTGTCTGTATTACATATTGCACCTTTTTAAAGGGCTGGTTCAGAATTTTGGACATAGGACCTCATTTCCAAGTTAGCCAGTGTGTTATTTATCAGTGGAGACAGTTTTCAACACTTTTCATCCAGTCATCCAGCTGCAGAGTTAGCTGGTGCTAGGCTAGTGCAAGTCAACAGTATCTGCTAGCCTGCCACTAAAAACAGTCTTAGCCACTCCACAGTTCACCCGAGGCAAATAAATTATAACGCCAGACTATCAATGTAAATGTCTGTGTTGATAGAATAATATAATTATATTATATAATAATAACAATAAAAATAAAAACGTGAGTGTTGGCAGCTATGGTCTCCACGTACCTACCTAAGTAGCAAGTAGATTTCATGCAGAACTGACTGAAAAAGTATAAATCAAGATTTATACTTATACTCAGTTCATCCACTGGCCTGAGCTTTGAAAGACAGCCTCGCTGTTGATGCAGTGTGCCTGCTCTCCAGAAAATAGCTGCAACCAGTTAATATGCTCCAGTCAATGTGGAGGCCTGGCTCTCAGATGTCACTCTTATGAACTGGTTGGTAAACTGCTGGCTCTGACTGCTGACTCACCAAAACCAGAGTGTATGTGAAATAAATCTATGAACACTAACCAGCAGGAGTAAAGCCTGTCTGCTGGTGGGGGTCAATAGGGATTCCTGTCATCCATTTTGGAACTAAACGGTGCCATTTGTAGGGGACAGAAACCAGTATTGGAAACAGATGTATGTGTGTGTGGGGGGGGGGGGGTATTCTGGGGGGAACGCAACAGCAAGTAAGCTCCAATGAGCTGTAAAATAGGGTGTTAGAAAGTTTTCTCAAAAACAAAATGAGTTGGTGAGAAGTGGACAAAAAATGTACAAAAGTGAATATTTTTGAAAATATTTAAGGAGTGAACTCTATCTAGAGTAACACAAACGGGGCATGGATCAGTGTAAGACTGTAACAACATCTCAAGCAAGTAACATACATCACAACTTCAGTTAGACAAGTAAAATTGACGCTTCATGTTATGGGTCTGTAATTATTTAATCATTTCTTAGAAGTTGACTGGAAATTCTATTAAACTTAGAATTAATTCTACGGAAATTAAAGGCTAAATAGAGACTGTTATTGGTAAATCTTTATCAATCAACCACCAATAAAGTTTTATTTATAAAGCACCTTTGATACATAACAAAATGCAATTCAAAGTGTTGAACAGTGATTGAAAAACAGACAAGAAAAAGCAATAATAAAATGAATTTAGAGACTAAAAAGTGGATTTAGAGACTAAGTGGTAGTCTCAGAGACTTAGTGGTTTCCCGTTCATTTAAATGAAGCCTGTGTTAGTGTGGTCCTTAATCGCCTCCAGCTGAGTCGAAGGTCAGAGTTCAACTTTGCCGTATGGATGTGCAGGGTCGGCCATTAAAAATAGTGATACATTTGGAAAACTATTTTAGTGTAAAATAGTCGTGCGAGAGAAAACTCAGATTGGACAGATAGTCTAGCTAGCTGTCTGGATTTACCCTGCAGAGATCTGAGGAGCAGTTAACCATAGTCCTCACAAATCCACCAGAGGTTAGAACGCCAACACAAAGAAAGAGGAACCTGCGGCAGCGGAGCAATCCCGGAAGTGGCATGTCAAGGATATAGACTACACACATCTTAACTGAAATGTTTCATTTTCATTCATTCAGTTTGAAAAAAGGCTAAAGTGACCACACTTGAATGAAACCAGCAATTCCTGCTTCACATTTCAAGCAGCTATAATTCATATTTTTAGAATAACACAATATGTACTGTGAGTAATGGGCCTACAGAGAATTAGGCTGAATCTGCAGCTCCCTGACTTTACAGAGCTTTATAGTGAGTTTCAGCTCATTGTTTAGCTGGGCTTTTATTGTGAAGAAGCTATCAGAATAAGGCAAATGGAGCATGAAACTCCTCCATGTCTCTGTATTGACCGGTTGATCCTGAATAATTTGGTTCATGCCAATTGGTCCCTTTAAAAAAAAATCTGAACTTCTCTCACCTGTTAAAAGTCAGGTCAAATATAAATATATATTGACCTGACTCTCTTTTAAAGGTCCCATATTGACAACAGGGAGATTGCCATATTTTTCGATAATAAAGCAGGTCAAGGTGCTATATAGATACTGTGAAAGAATCAAAACACTAGGGCTGCCCCCTCTTAGTCGATTAGTCGACTAATCGGTCGTTTTGGTCTTAGTCAACTAACATTTCTTTAGTCGATTAGTCATGTTGTATGCTTTTTTCATGCTGAATGAATTATTTCTAAGAAACGTACGAGCACATCTCTGGTAAACACAAGAATTAAAGTGGTGCTTTTGCATGACTCTTTGCGGAGAAACTCAGATTTACAGATCTGTCGATTAAATCAACTAATCGATTAGTCGATACAATTGAATGAGTGTTAGTCGACTAAGAATTTCTTCAATCGAGCACAGCCCTACAAAACACTCAATCCACAGAGAAATGTACACACGTAGAATTCAGAAACTGTGCTTTTAAACGAGCTGTCAGGACTTCTGTACGGTTGTGATGTCACATCTATACTACTGTATATAGGTAGAAAGTGCTGCTGCAGAGCTGTTACAGTTATTCCCTGGCTGCAATGGTGGTGCAGAGACTCTGAGAGCTCAGATGCAAAAGACCCAGAAACGCTGACCAATCAGAGCAGATTTTCAGGAGAGGGGCTTAAAGAGACGGGCGCTAAAACGGAGCGTTTTAGAGGGTGACTAGGTTTATTCAGAAGCACAGTATGACAAAAATGTATTTTTTTTTCAACATTAAAACAAGTAAACATGTTCTTTGTAAAAAAAACAAAATACAAGTAGGAACCTCAAAATGAGCATCATATGGGACCTTCAACTATTCAGAAAGCCCTGTCATGCAACTTATATTATATAACGTATTTGCACTCTGCTGAAGTGCGAAGTATAGAATTGTTTGAGGTGCTGAATGAATCTTAAGAGTATGAACATACTGTATATATTGTATGTTGAAACTTTCCCTTTTTCTGTGCAGAATTCCATGTGATGGTGTGAGGATGGGACAGGGTGGTGTTGGAAGTGACTGCAGCCCTGGAGGCTGATGAACCCGCTCCATTGGCCAGTCAGGATGCACATAGCTTCACTGGGTGTCAGCAAATTCTGCTTCCTGTTTTCCCTCGCATTCTGCGGCCTTCTGCTTCTGCTCATCCCTGTCCTCCAGCCCCCAGCGCGGCAGGTGGACCTGCCTCAGCCCCGACCGCAAGTCAGACCACACCATGTTAGGGTTCCCGGAGTGTCTGTCCATGCAGGGGAAACTGACTCTGCCACAGAGCCTAATATGAGCTCAGCAGGGCAGGGGAGATCCATTGAGACTGACGGTACCAGGAATGATATCCATAGTCCCAAGAGGGGGATGGACTCCAAAATGGGAGCTCTCCCTGGAGGAAAGGGTGGTCGATTTTCAGGGTCTAGGTCACGGGACCTGTTAGAGTTTAAGGACATTTTTATTGCAGTGAAGACTACCAGGAAGTACCACAAGTCCAGACTGGAGCTGCTGATTCAGACCTGGGTTTCCCAAGCTAAAGAACAGGTGAGGAGAGCTGGAATGTTTTTTTTTTGGATGTAGCCTTAACTGAGCTGTGCTCGCTGTAGGGCTGGACTATCATAAGAAATATAACAGTTATACAAAGTTAAATAAAATACTGTAGTGCTAAAAGGATACGTTGATTGACAGAAATTGGTAAACTATTCCAATAATCACTTCATAATTTTAATAATTTAACAAGCAAAATATTGGATTAGCAGGTTTAGCGTCTCAAATTGTTGCTTCTGTTTATCTTGGAGAGCTAAACTGT
The DNA here is from genome assembly GCF_008315115.2 of Sander lucioperca. NCBI lineage: Eukaryota > Metazoa > Chordata > Actinopteri > Perciformes > Percidae > Sander > Sander lucioperca. Next base: position 28,591,595 of record NC_050194.1, on the reverse strand, counting down.
TTGTTGGACAAAACAATTTGTAATGGGCCGTTTTCATCATTTTTTTTTAAAGTTTTATAGATCAATTCAAAAATAATCAACAGATTAGTGTAAAGGGGTGTGTATCTCAAGTTTATTTCTGGAATCCTGCTTGATTTGACGTCATCTGATAGAACTGTTAGCGCGCTCACTGACTGCTGCTGCTTACAAGAACGCGAAGGTCCCTTTTAAACCTAGGCGCTACCTAGCTAATG